>NW_008343385.1:8861543-8874043 GCF_000622305.1 Nannospalax galili | reverse complement strand
ACTGGGAGAGGCTGAAGACGATGCCTGAAAGAAGATCCTCTCCCGACCCAATCCATTTATCCCCAACAAAGGACACCTAGGCCAGGTCCTCACACTGTCTTCTTAGTCAGGTCTTACCTGATCCAGGAGTGATAAGAGGCCCTTCCAATTCAAGTGCTTCATCTTCAGACTGCTCATCTAGCTTTTTCTTTTTTTTCTTCGTTGGATCTCTGGGTTTTTTTAAGAGAGACAGTTCTTCGGGGTGTCTTATATCTGTTAGGAAAATAGATTAAATTAAAAGAAATAAATTAGTGTAAGTCTATTTAATCTATTTCAAGACATAAATTTGTCATTTCTTTCTCTGTGTATATTTGAATTCTGCCAAACACTAATACCACATGGAAGAGACATATGGCATGTTTAAAAAAAAAAGAATACCCCAAACTGCTGTGGAAGAATGTTTTCCTAGCTACACAGGCCCTGGTTTCTATTCCTGGGACTTAAAAAAACCTGCAAAGCACCCCCATTTCATTATTAGCTAATAAATGCAATGACCTCAAAGTGAAGAGAGAATCCACCAGGGCACAGAAACTCATATAATCATCTTTATCTGAGAATCTGTATTACATAGTAGCACTCATTCTGTATGTTATAAGGTAACATGGTACATGAAGTAAATACAGTGATTGCCTTAATAAGCCAGTATTTCCTACGTGTAACATAATATTTTATGTTACCATGTTCCTGACTTGCAAGACTCAACATTAAGAGTTTAGTTTTCTCAGGCCAGGTGTGGTGGTGCACACCTTTAATCCCAGCATTCGGGAGGCAGGCAGATCTCTGTGAGATCAAGGCCAGCCTCATCTATATAGGGAGTTCCAGGTCAGCTGGGGCTACAGGGAGACCCTGCCTCAAAAACAACCCCCCCTCCCAAAATAGTTCTCTCCAAATTGAGCTAAAAAACTATTAATGAGACCACAGTCAAGCTTATTTTTTTGTAGAAATCAATAAACTGGTTGTAAATTTTTTGTGTCTGGTATGTGTGTGCACATGCGCATTTGCCTGTGAGTGCGTGTGTTAGCAACACTGGGTGTTTTCCTCTATGGTTCTCCATCTTATTTATTATTTTATTTTTGGATTTTTTTTTTTAGACAAGGTCTCTCAAAAAAAAGTTAATTCTAAATTAGGGGGCCAGAGAGATGGCTCAGCGATTAAGAGCACTGACTGCTCTTGCAGAAGACCCAGGATCAGTACCCAGTACTCATATCCAGCAGCTAAGAACTGCCCATAACTCCAGTTCCAGGGGATCTGCTGCTATCTTCTAAACTCTGTAAGTACTGCACACACATGGTACACAATTCATTCATGTAGGCATTCACACATACCATAAAATTAAAACGAATGAATGTTTTATAAAATGGCCTTTTTATTTTTAATGTTTTAAAAGATATTTTATTACTTTTATTTTATATGTATGAGTGTATTGTCTATATGTATGTAAGTGCACCCGTGTTGTGCAATGCATGAGGAGGTCAGGAGAGAGTGTCAGATCCCCTGGAACTGGAGTTAGAGATGGTTTTTAGCCTCCATGTGGATGCTGGGAATTGAACCCGGGTCCTCTGCAAGAGCAGCCAGTGCTCTTAACTGCTGATCCATCTTTCCAGCCCCCCTTTTATTCTTTTTTAAAAAATTAACTACTTGTGATGCAGTTTTTAATGCCCACTTAAAGTATAAATTGAGAGTTTGGGGCTTGACTTTTTTTTGAGACAGGGTCTCACTCTAGCTTTAAACCTGCCATCCTCTTGCCTCAGCCTCCCAACCTGAGTTTAAAGGATGTTTACACTTGTGAAACCACCGCAGTTAAAGATAAATTATCTCTCAAGTGTCTATTAGTACCATTAAACTGCACTCTGTCACCATAGATTTATTGGTATTCTCTGGAATTTTATTAATGGAATCATTTATTAATCATATGTTTCTTAAATTAGCTTCTTCCACTTACTGCAGTAAGATGGCAGCTTTTTAGAGTCATTCTTTTTTTTTTTGTCTCTTTGAGACAGAGTCTCCCTGTAGCCCCGGCTGTCCTGAAACTCACTATGTAGACCAGGCTGGCCTTGAACTCACAGAGATCTGCCTGCCTCTGCCTCCCGAGTGCTGGGACCACAGGTGTGCGCCACCACGCCTGGCTCTTCTTTTTATTGTATGTATCATTAAGTTGTTTCTAGTGATGAATTGATTCCCTTGTATGAATATTTCCATTGCTATGCAAATGCTACATTTTTATGTATCCATGTGGGCTGTTCCCAGTTTAGGCTTTTATGAAAAAAGTTGCTATGAATGTGCCTCATTTTCTTGGATAAATTGGGGAATGTCTTGAGTTGTGTGGTAAATGTATGTTTGACTAATAAGAAACAGACGGGCTACTTTCACACGTTTCACATTCACATTCCTGCTAGTTAGATGTGAGAGATGCAGCTCGTTCTCTGTCTCCTTACGTGTCACAGTATCAACACAGACGTGTTGCGAGTTAAGTGCTGGTCACTCTGGGGGTTCATGGTGCTGTCTCAGTATAGTTTTAGTTCCTTGATGACTAGAATGTCTATGATCCTTTCATACACTTCTGGGCTATTCTTCGGTGAAGTGCCTGTCCAGATCTTTAGTCCACTAGTCTTATCTTGAGTTGTATATATTCTTCACATATACTGAATACAAGTTTTTATCAGATACACTTGCAAATATTTTGTACCGGTATATTGCTTCTTTGTTTTCTGAAAAATACCTTTCAAAGAGCAGGTTGGTTATTTTTAAAAAATAAAAGGCAGGGCTGGAGAGATGGTATAGTGGTTAAGAACACTTGCACTAAAACATAAGCAGACAATACATTCATACACATAAAATAAAAATAATAAATAAACCTGGGCATGGTGGTGCACGCCTTTAATCCCAGCACTGGGAGGCAGAGGCAGATGGATCTCTGTGAGTTTGAGGCCAGCCTGGTCTACATAGTGAGTTCTAGGCCAGCTGGGGCTACGGGGGGATCCTGTCTCAAAAAGACAAAAAATAAGATTAAATTAAAAAAACAAAACATACAGAGAAGTAGAGAGCCCAAACATAAATTAAGGAGGAGGAGGACAGAGAGGAGGAGGATTAGGAGGAGGAATATGAAGAGGAGGAGGAAGAAGAGGAGGAAGAGGAGGAAGCAGCAGTTACAGTTTACTAAATTGCAGGACGCGGTTTTAAAAATGGCAGTCTACTAGCTTCAGGAGCTCACAAAATCCATTAGATTTGACCCACTAAAAATTCAGGAAGCTCTTTGTCTCAAGGAACCTTGAGAGCTAGAATCTACCACACTGCTGTAGGGCTGAGAGGCATAATTTAAAGAAACAGATTGCCAAATTACCTGAATTCAAACCCCAAATCCACAAATCCACTATTTATTATAATAGCTCTGTAAACTCCGGCAACTTACCCATCCTTAAGGGTCTGGATTTCCTTATCCATTGCTATTAATAATTAAGTGACAAGAACTATCTTGTCTTAGATATTATAGAAGTCTCCTTCTGTGTGTGGGGTTCATTCCACAAACCTCAGTGGATACTCTGCAGCTGCAGATGGCATCAAACTGTACAGTGATCCCAATTTCTTCTTGTACATACATACTTATAATGAAGTTTACTTCTAAATTAGATACAGTAAGAGATTAAATGGCAAGTAGTAATAAAAGAATACTTATTACAGAGACTCTAATAACAGTTATGTAAATATAGCATCATTTCCTGGGTTTGGGTCCTGGAATGCCTGAGTGAAGAAGCTAGGACCTAGGATCTAGAAGCACGCACTCTTGACTGTGGACTGATGTGACTAGCCGTTTCTCCTGTTGCCTTGACATTAGTGCTATGATGGACTGTGACCTTGAACTGTCAGATAAGATAAATCTTTTTGCCCCTAAGTTGCTTTAGTCAGAGGATTTTATCACAGCACAGAAATGAAACCAGGCCATCAGGCATGCACCAGTGTACCCAGCTTAACTTTACTTATCTGAAAAATATTTTATATTAATATGTATTTTCTTGACTAGTAGTTAGTTACTTTTCCATTGCTGTGATACAACATCATGACCAAAAGTGACTTATGGAAAAAGCTTATTTGGGCTTACCATTCTACAGGGCAAGAATCATCACGGCTGGGAGGCATGCAGGAAAAGGTGGGCATGGGGCAGGGGCAGGAAGCTGAGAGCTCCTATCTTTATCACACAGAGTTAACAGCAAGTAGGGTGAAGCTATGCACTCAAAGTTCCCCAGTATGTGCTTCCTCTAGCAAGATCAAATGTTCAAATATCTGGGGAACATTTCTCATTCAAACTACCACCATAGTGGTAGGTTTTTAGTCATATATTTCCTTTGTTCATTTTTTAAAAAAATTTTTGGTCTTTTTGAGACAGGGTCTCCCTGTAGCACCAGCTGTCCTGGAACTCACTATGTAGACCAGGCTGGACTTGAACTCACAGAGATCTGCCTGCCTCTGCCTTCCGAGTGCCAGGATCAAAGGCGTGCGCCACCACGCCCGGCTTTTGTTCATTTTTAAAAATAAGAATTCTTCAAATCAAAGTTAATTTTCACAGAAAAATTAATGAGGTGGAAATAACTACAAATCACAAGGGATTAAAAAAATCTACCAGCCCATGCTTCTAAGAAGTTTAAATAATTTTAACATGAAGTTTTCATTTACTTTTATGTTTACTGAAGTGTCAACACTAGGAACATTTGCACACATTAAGTTCTTTATATTTTACAGGCCTGTCTGTCTGTCTGTCCGTCCGTCCGTCCATCCATCCATCATCCATTATGCATGCCTCCATGTAGCTGAGATTATAGGCATCAGTCTCAATGCCCTGTTCTGACGTCACAGGAGACATCACAATATCTTATTTCAAATTACACTTCAGAGCTATAGAAACAAAAACAGCATGGTACTAGCACAAGAACAGACCGGCAGATCAATGGAATGGAATAGAAGTCTCATAAATAAACCCACACAGCTACAGTCACCTGATTTTGGACAAAAGTGCCAAAAACACACATTGGAGAAAAAGGCAACCTCTTTAACCAACGATGCTGGGAAAACTAGACATCTACATACGCAAGAATGAAACTTGAACCTTCACCTTTCACCCTGTCCAAAAATCAATTCAAAATGGATCAAAAACCTTAATATAAGACTTGAAATTCTTAAGCTGCTAGAAGAAAATACAGGGAAAACACTTCAAGATATAGTCATAAACAAAGACTTCTTAAAAATGACTCCAATGATTAGAAATTAGAAATAGCAAAATTGACAAATGGGATTACCCAAAATTAAAGATTCTGCATCGTAAAGGACAGAGAGAAAAGACAACCAAAAAAAAAAGGGAGAAAAATATGCCAAGTATACATCTGACAGGGGGTTACTATATAAAGAATGCAAACATTAACACCCTCCCCCAAATCGTCCAACTAAAATAGGCAAATGAATCCCAAAGAAATATAAAGAGCCAATTAATATTTGAAAAATCATTCAACATCCTTGGCAGTTGGAGAGACGCAAATGAAAACGCCACTGAAATTTCATCTCATCCCAGTTGGAATGGCTATCATCAAGGAAACAACTGCTGGTGAATATACACCAGCGCAGTCACTATGGAAACCTGTAAGAAGGTTCCTCCAAAAACTGAAAACAGAACCACCCTCAGATCCAGTTATACCAGTCCTGAGTATAAATACAAAGGAGTCCATTAATACATAAGCAGACCACAGAGACACCTGGACAGCTATGTTATGGTTGCACGAATCACAACAGCCAAGATTTGGGACTGGCCTAATATACACCAGCGGGTAAATAGATAAAGAAATTATGGCATCCTTTGAGAGGGAACTGACACCGATTCTAACCACTCCAACAGCTATCAAAACACCTGAAAGCAAATCCTGAATCCATCACTCCTGGAAGACAAAAGAAAAGTGAGGAGGAACCCCAGAGGTTACCCAAATTGCCAATAGGGAATCGGGCCGCAGACTGCTTTGGCTTTTTCCATGCAGAACAAGGATGGTAGGGGGAGGCAGTTGGAGTACCCCTCCAGTGGGTCTATCTAAAATTAATTACTCTTGCCTTTACTTCACCTTCACATCTCCTATTCATGATTCAAAGACTTTCTTTTCCTCGAGATAAGAGTTATGCAATTTGGGAGTCTTTTAGATAAACCCACTGAAGGGGTATTCCAACTGCTTCACCCTGTATCGCTGTTCAACATGGAAGAAGCCAGAGTGATCTGTGTCCTGATTCCCTATTGGCAATTTGGATAACCTCTTCAGAGGATGGTGTGATAAGAATAGGAGGTAGGAATTGGCTAGGCAGTTAGGGTAAAAAGGCCCCAAAGAAAAGTAGCCAGTTTCTTGGCTAAAACTCACAATGTCCTTGGGCTTCTTAGCAACCTACTCCATTCCAAAGGCCAAAAATGTAGAAAATATTTGGGAGCTTTTATCTAATTCTTAAAAGATTTTAGGGTTACCTCTTCAGAAGGGGGAATATTAGGGTAGCCAAAGTCCCATAAAAAAAATTAAAGAAGAAGAAAGAGTACATGAAGTTGGCAGAAAAATATGGGAAGAGCTGGAGGGGAGGGAGTGGGCATGGATTTGATCAAAACACCCTATATGCACGTATGAAATTCTCAGTAAGTCATTAAAAAGAAAGAAATCATGGTATATATAAACACAAGAGTTTTAGGATACTATAAAGAAGAATGAAATTTATGTCACTTTCAGGAAAATGGATAGACCTGAAATCATCATGTTAAGTACAATAAGCCAAATAAAGACAAACATTGATGTTTTCTCTCATATATAGAATCTACATATATGAATGACATATACATACTTATATATGCATGAGCATATATGAATGTATGAATGACATGGAAGTAGAAAGGAATTATGTTGGGGATCGGAAAGAGTCAAAAGAAGTGGGAGGAGGAGACAGGTGCTTTTTCTCGTAAGTGGGATCTAGATTTAGGGGGAGGAGACAAGGGTGGGGAACAGGGAAAAGGTAAAGTACAACAGTGTCACTTAGAAAAATGTCACGTGAAACCCACTAGTGCATACAACTAGTAAAATAAAATCAGTACAGCATGTTTCCCACCTAATGTCACACAACTCAAAAGTAGAATTTCTTCATTCTTATATATTCAAGATGTAAAGTTCACACACAATTACCGAAAGTTCCCCAAAGTCAGGCTTTCTTACTCACTTCCCCATGTTGATGCTGGGACTCTGACTGATTTGAGCTTGCATAGGACTTGTGCATGCTGTCACCACTGCTCTGAGTACTATGAGTAACTGACCAGCTGTCTGGAAGACTCTGCTTCCCTGTGATCATCTACCCCCTCTGGAACTTACATTCTTCCTGCCTCCTCTTCCTCAATGAGCCCTGAGCCTTGGGAGGCAGAGGTTTAAAATAGCTGTCCTATTCAGGGATAAGCCCTCTGTGGCTCTTGTTCTATGCATATTGGCTAATTGTGGGTCAGTGTGTTAATCACCATCTGCTGCACAAGGAAGCTTCTCTGGCAGGACTTAGAGTATTCATCCTGAGTGTAGAGGTAGCATTGAAGATGTGCCTCTTAAAGTTAAGCATCTCACAGATACCTATTCTCTGCATTTGACCAGTTCTGGAAGAGTCTCCATCTGTTGCAAAAAGAAGCTTCTTTGATGAGAGGTGAAATGTACATTTGTCTGTGTGTGTGAGAATGCATATTTAGAATAAAGTAAGAAATTATACGGGTCTAAGGATGAGGCAAAAGTAGATTTTTCTGCAGAATCTATGACCTCGAGTTGTGTGTGTCTGGCTATGTTTACAGTACTGCCCAAGTTCCCTCCCCTTTAGCTGACCTTAATTCCAATTAGACAGCTGTTGATTATCCCCAAGATAAAAGTACCACTACTGCACAAATAGCAATAATTTGCTGGGCTAGTCATTGTTGTTTATTAGGCTTCACAGCTGGGTAGGACCACTGATTGGTTCTCTCCCTTAGCAGCTCGGGACAGCAATTATTATTATGACTGGGCACATTCAGAATCTCAGACAGTAATTCAAGTCTACTTTTTGATCTATATTTATCTAATTAATACAAGTGAATCATGATTCTTCCCGACTACTTTTTTTTTTCTTTTTCATGTGTATGTGTGTGTGGTATGCATATTCACATGTGTGGGGGAGCATGGAGTATGTGCATGCATATGGAAGTCCTAGTTGATATTAAAATCTTCCATCACTCTTCCACCTTATTCATCAAGCAGGGTCTCTCAATCCAACCCAGAGCTCAGCCATATGGCTACTCTCATTGGCCAGCTTGCTCTGATCCCTTGCGTCTACCTTCCAAGGCTGGAATTACAGGCCAGTCACTGTGCTCATCCAGCAAGTAGGTGAGTTCTGGGGATTTGGACTTATACCCCTCTTGCTTATGTGGCAAATGCTTTAACTGTGGGGCCATGTCCCCAGCTCCGAGGCTACTTTTTAAAGAAACAAGATTAAATAGGTTGAAAGGCCTAACATGATGGTTAATCTTGAGGGTCAATTGTGGGAGACAGACTTGAGCCTAGGGTGAAAGTCTTATTGACAGCCATACATCAGGCCTGAGGCAACAGCCCAACTCCTGGAGCCACAAGGAATGCCTTGTGACATTTTGCTCCCACTGGCAGATCATGAGACTGATGCCTAGAGCTCACCACTCCCTAATCACCACCCTTGGATACCTCACCTTTAAACTACTTACTGTACTGTGCACCACCCTTGGATACCTCACCTTGAAACTACTTACTGTGCTGTGATTGGACCACTACCCCTATATAAGCTTGTGCCTTCCTGCAATAAACCAGATCTGCGTCACTGAACCTGGTCTCCTGTGTCTGAATGCAGCTCCGCTGACACAGTCTCCTCACCAGCCCTGGGGTCCGGACCAGACGACTGATCAGGGGAACTAAGAGATCAGGAGAGTGGCCATAGCCACAGGAGAGCAGCCACTTGACAACCACAATTGTCATTCCTAAAGATGTGCAGCAGCAGTGAAATTCTAGTAGGTTCTTTATGTGCTTTTTTTTGTGGGGAAGAAAGGGCCTGGGTTTATTTCTACCTTTTATATTACTAATGCTATTGTTTCACTATTTTCTCATTTATGTTTTTGTATTGTGACAAGAATATTTAACATGAGATCAACTCTTTTAACAGATGCAAGGGTAGCATTGTTATTATAGGCATAGTGTTGTATAATAGATCTCTAGAAATAATCTTGTAACTGAAACTTTGTATGTACTAAACAGCCATTTTCCACTTCTCTGTCCCCCCAGTCCAACCATCACTGTTCTACTCTCTGCTTCTCTGAGTTTAACTATGTAAGACATCTCATGGGAAAGAGATGACACAGTATTTGTCCTCCCGTGTCTTATTTTACCCAGCATAATGTTCTGAAGGTTTATCCACGTTGTCTTAGATGACAAGACTTCCTTCTTTCAAGACTTGATAGCATTCCATTCGATGTACAGACCATATTCTCTATTCATTTTTTGATAAACACATTTGTTTCACCATTGTAAATGTGAAAAATGCTTTAGTGAAGATGAGAAAAATAATCTCTTTGTGTCCTTGAGATCCCAATTTCTTACTTTTCATGTGTGTATGTGTTTGTGTGTGTGTACCTGAGAACATCATCAGGTGTCATTTCTCAGGCACCTTCTACCCTTTCCATGTGAGAAAGAATCTCTTACTAGCCTGGAGCTTGCTAAGTAGGCTAGGTTTGGTGGCCAGTGAGCCCTTCAGGAATTTACCTGTCTCTGCTTCCCAGTGCTGGGATTGCAAGCACATGCCTCCATATATAGCTGTTTTTTTAATTAAAAGAAGCATTTCATTACAACAGCATTAACCTATTCAATAACATTTTTCTGAAATAGGGTACATCTCTTTAAAAATTGTCTTTCAAAATTGGCTGTACATTTCTAGGTTTACAGATGAATTATTACTCTTATATAATCTTTTACTCATTATAAGCTCTATAAGACATAAAATTAAATGAGGTTCCAACGTTTAAAAAAGATCTCCACTTCGTTGTCAAAACACAGTTTCATATAGAAAAATTCATTTCAAGCCTATTGATATTTACACGTTTTTACATGCATTTCTAATCTCTACATACATGACTATTACTGGTCACAGTCGCCCACCTTCTGAGCTCCTCGGCATCTGAGCATGAATACAAACTTGTCAAGTTTGATCAGGGGAACTAAGAGAGCAGGAGAGTGGCCATAGCCGGAGGAGAGCAAATTGACGACCACAGTCAATTTGATTGAATTGAGGGCACCTATATATTAGTAAAACACAGCTCAGGTTATATATGTGAGGGCATTTCCAGAGGGTTAACTAAGGAGGAAGTATCTGCCCTGAAGGTGGAGAGCACCATTTCATAGCCCAGGGGCCTGGGTGGAATAAGAGGGAGCAAGCAAGAAAGTCCATTCGAACTGGCATGTTGTGAGGGGCTCTGAAGCTGTTGTCAAAATAAATCTTTCCAGCCTTTAAACTGTTTCTCTCAAGTATATGTCACAATGACTAAACTCTGGCACACATAATCACTTATGAATTGCACTTTCAATTCTCAGTGTAACCCTTGGCTTTAAGTGCCATTACTGCTATTTTGGGAGAAAAAGGAGTTAAGGAGATTCCACGTTCTGTTCCATGCTTCAGTATTAAGTTGGGGCAGGGTTGTGATCATCTCTTTCTCTCCCCAATTGTCCTCCTAAACACATGGTGGAAAATCGCAAGTACTGAAATTGAAGGCTCTACAATGAGTCACAAGTGCAATGTGACCATGCCTCCATTCCAGCGCTCCAGTCACTGTCCAGCTGTGAGAGGAAAGCAAGCACGTATCATTTGAAAGTCTTCTCAAATGTTTTGGAACATCCCCTGCTCTTGAGAATCACCACACTACATGATTCATATATTGAGATTTTGTTCCTAGGTCATTTCCTGTCCAGCTCACAAATCAGCTATGAATGGAACTAAAACAATGAATAGTGTTACTTTCAGTCAATCATAAGTAGATGAAGCAGTTCAAAAGAGCCTGCTCAATGTCAGGATATTAATATTTTAGAGAGAGGCTGATGAGCCTCCTACTAGGTATTTGGAGTGCCTCATCACTGAATTGTGACTGTACAGCCATTGATTACTAGATATTTGGAAAGGCCTCCAGGGTAGAGAAACTCTAGAGATAGCCCTTGAGAGTCCTACCACTGGTTATATGCTACAGCAACAATGTAGTCTGTTGTAAAGGTTCCTAAGCAACTGATCTGAGGGAGATAATCTTGGGTTATCTATGTGGATCCAATATAATCACATTCCTTATAAACAAGAGAGAAGAGGTAGGGGAGAGATGAGACAGAGTTCAGGTAAATCTGAAGAGAACTTGCTGGTACTGAGTTTGAAGATGAAGGAAGGGGGGCTAGGAGCTCAGGAGATCTCCAGAAACCAAGGCTGGGAAAATCTTACTCCCACAACCACATGGAATCGAACTCTATCATGAAGAAATCACTCCCGGAGCTTCAAGGAAGGAACAAAGTCTTTGGCATGGTAACTCCATCCTTATCAAGGCTCTAAGCAGAGGACCCAGGTAAGCCAGGCTTCTGTGTTGACTTTCAGCCTACAATCACTGAGAGATGACAAATTTGTGTTGTTTTCAGTTACCAAATTTACAATACTTCCTTATAGGAGGAATGGAAAGCTTACAGCTTCTAATATGAACGTCAGAGATCAAATACAAAGAAAAATGCTGGTGGTATAGCTCAGTAGTAGAGCTCTTGCTTAGTATGCAAAAAAACAACAAACAATATGCTAGGAACAAAAGAAAGCATCTTTAACTAAAATGCTAAGAAGGAAAAGATAAGGACATCTAGGAGAAAGGAAGAGGATATTATAAAGAAGCAGAGTGGGGGTTCCAAGCAGGGTGGGGGTTCCAAGACTTCACTTCTGTTGGAGCATGTTACAAGTCCATGAATCTTAAATTCATTGATGAATACCTAGGAACAAACACCCAGGGAAAACATCCAATGGATATAGTCAATTATCTTCACATAGATGGAACTCTTCCCAAGCTATGTGACCCCTGAGGAACAGATCCTCAAACGGCCTTAAGAGTAAAAATAAATTGGTTTATCTGGGCCTTAAACACCCAAAAGGAAAGTATAACCAAAGATTAAAGGGGCCAATATAATTCATTAAGAGTCCATGTGCATAGCTAAAGGCCACATAACAAGCAACAATGCTAGATAGGAGATACCTTCTTTTGAGTTGTTGGCCAGGGTGGCCAAAGGGACTCCCACATAGTAACCCAGCATAGAACTGGGAAAATGAACAGCAGACCGCAATCTTATCCAAAGGAATATTGACAACTGATTACCACTAAATGAGGAACAGCTGACCTTCCTAAAACAAAGACCTCTAGATAAGCTGAC
>NW_008343385.1:8858441-8861328 GCF_000622305.1 Nannospalax galili | reverse complement strand
ACTGTCCATAACTCCAGTTCCAGGGGATCCGACAGCCTCTTTTGTCCTTTGTGGGCACTGCATGACAAGGGTACGCTTACCTATGTGCAGGTAATACATACATACACATAAAATAAAAATAATAAAATATTTTTAAAAACTCATTCAATTTTATGTCTTACAGGGTTTATACTGAGTTCAATATTGTATAACTGTATTAATTCAACTGTGAACCTAAAAATTTTATAGCCACTTTTGAAAGAGATGTATCTTTGTTCTGGAAACTGTTATTGAGTACGTTAAAGCTGTAATGAAATGCTTCTTCTAATAAAATAAAATGAAAAAAAAAGAGATGTAGTCAGATAAGAGGATCAATCTAAGACAATATCTGACTAACAGAACCAAAGAAAAATGAGGAAACTAAGGGAGGGGACATCATCAAGAAAGCAGTAACATTTCACACAAATATGAGAACTATTCCCTGCTCAGGAGTGTCCAGAATAATGGATGAAAATAAATTCCTAACCAGGAGACATTGTCATGAAACTTCAAAAGTTCTTGAAAGTTTCCAGAGGGGGAAAAAGCAGTTTATAAAGAAAAGATGAACATAACAATTAGGAATATTACTAAGACTATCAATAGCAACACTGGATCCCAACAGACAACTGAACAATAACTTCCAAATCCAGACGGTAAAACAATTATCAATACAACAATTCTATTGAAGAGCGGAATAAAGACAGTTTTAAATATTATCTTTACAATGTTCATTTTATTCACCTTTTCTTTACTTTATAGATGACCTAGTTTTCCAAACTAAGGAAACAAATCAACAGAGGAAAACTAAAGCTCAAATATGAGAAACATTTTCAATGCAGACAATGGTAAAGGAGGGTAGGTCCTAGATAGGTGGACTATGACTGTCCACTTTTCCCTGGAAAATAGCCACCCAAGATCAGAGCAGGTGGGTGGAGTAGCTGCTGAATATCTACGAAGGAAAGAAAAGGTGGGTCAGGAGGAGATTCTTATTTGATAATATATCTGACCATGTTGAAAATTATAGAGAACATTAGGAAAGTAGAAATATCACCTGCTGAAAATGATATAGAAAATGTATAAGGAAGCTTTAGGCTCAACAAATGCAAATGTTTACCCTGTTAAAATAACATAAACAATGATACTGGTTTAGTTAAAAATTTCAAGTGCTTGGGGCTGGAGAGTCTCTGTTACTTTAACTCTCCATCTCTTGGGTTAAGAAATGATTTTTAAATGTTTCTTTTAAGGAATGTACCAACAGGAATGAGTAAGAGAAAAGATTCAAAGAAGCTTCTGGAATAACTCAGGGAATGGTGGTGAGTGGATTCCCAGTGCAAAGGAAGTGATGTGAAAAGACCTGAGGGCTATCTGGCAAGCAAAATTAGAATTTACAGGTGATTATTTACCTCTCTCATTGCCGCAACGAAGTATTTCACAAAAGCAACTTAAGGAAAGAAAGGCTTATTTTGGAGACAGTGTGAGGGTTCAGTGCATCATGGCCAGGACGGCATGGTGGAAGGAGCACGAAACCACAGTCACATCACACCACAGTCAGAAGGCAGAGATGGATGCTTATGCTTAGCTGGCCTTCTGCCTTTTATTTAATTCCAGACCACAGCCCGTAGAAAGGTACTGTCCACATGTAAGTGGGTTTTCCCACATCAATTAACCTAGATAATCCCTCACAGTGACACCCAGAGATTTGTTTCTATGGTGATTCTAAATCCCATTAAATTGACAATCAAGACTAACCTGTAACAGTGATTAGTGAGATGTGGAGGAAGAAGATAGCACTAAGAATAAGTCCCATGTCCTGGTACACATGTAACTGGATGGTGGGGCCTTCTGCTGTGAGGCAGACTATTGGGGAAGGGCAGGAGGCAAGAACAACAGATATAGAAAACAACACCATGAGCACAGCCTTGAACACAATTCCTTCGAAATTTCAGAGAAAGAAATGGTTTTGTTCCTATAAATAATGCTTTTATCTGGGCTGGACAGATGGCTCAGTGGTTAAGAGCACGTGCTGTTCTTCTAGGGGATCTGAGTTCTCCATCCACACAGGAGAGCTCACAGCAGACTCTCACGCATGCGCGTGCACACACACACACACACACACACACACACATACACATATACATAATAAAATAAAATATTAAAAAAATACTGCTCCAATAAGCAAGGGTGGCTTTCAGAAAAATACCAAGCTGAGAACATCTAGGATAAATTAATGGAGGGCCTAACTAGGATGGATGGCAGGGACTTGGATCTACCATCCTGCTTTACTTAGTAAGAAAGAAAAGAAAGCCAACAGGATGAATTTGGTTTTGCAAGTGCCAGCTTATGATCTAAGGCAGTTTGGGGCTGGGAGGGGCACAAAGAGCCAGAACTTGCTGAGTTGAGACACTGAGATGCTAGTCAGGGAGGCCAAGATGGCCAGAGTGTGTAGATAGGGAGGGAACTCTATTCACACAGATTCTCCAAAGGTCAGCAGAGATGTTTTCTGGAGTCTGGCTCAATCCTGACCTGTGTTTGTGAGCAGAAACTACACAAGACTAGGAAACAAGAAAGGACCCATGACTAAGATAATGTTCCCATCAGAGAGAGTGGGAGAATTCCCAGACTATCACCTTGGAATTTAGGCTAAACTGGCCCTAAGGCTAATTAATGGTGGCTCTGGATCTATCCTAATAGAGCTAAAAGCAAAATATCAACTGATTTCCTTATAACTTGATTGGTGACCAGAAAAAAAAAAAAACACTATTTAAAGAAAAAAAAAATTTTTTTTTTTTGGTTTTTTTGAGAAAGGGTCTCCCTGTAGCCCCAGCTGTCCTGGAACTCCCTATGTAGACCAGACTGGCCTTGAACTCAA
>NW_008343385.1:8814864-8858337 GCF_000622305.1 Nannospalax galili | reverse complement strand
GCACTGACTGCTCTTGCAGAGGACCCAGGTTTGATTCCTAGCACCAACATGGCAGGTATGAACTGCCCTTAATTCCAGTTCCAGGGGAATCCGAAGCCCTCTTCTGACCTCTGCAGTACTGCACGACATGGGTGTATTCACATACATGAAGGTAATACACTCATACACATAAAATAAAAATAATAAACAAAATATTTTTAAAAAATTCAGTGACCAACCCCACAGTAAATTAATAAAGCGCCATATGCAAGTATCTTATAAGAGATGCAGGAAAAACATAACTATAGACAAGAGTAAAGGAAGAGGGAGGAGGGGAGGAAGGAAAGCAGAAACTACCTGGATGAAGAGTGAGCCACTACAGACTCGACACACACTGCATAAGCTTAACGGAGAAAACCAAGCACAATGGGAAAGTGAAAGTCATAAAAAAAAAAAACCAAAAACCAAACTTCCGTGATGAAAACATACCTGATGTGAAAAACACACTGGATAGGATAAACAGCAGATGCGCAGAGGGAAGACAGTGAACTTGAAGGCACAATAGACACTACCCACAATAAAGCATAAATACTTAAAAAAAAAAAAAGAGGAATGGAACACCTGTGAACAGTGGCATAATAATCAGGCTGGTGTCCCACGAAGATCAGGGGTGGGAGAGAAACAAATCATTTGATGAAGAACTAGCAGTTGAAAATTCTCTAAGTTTGGCAAAAAACCACAGGTCCACAGAGCTAAGAAACTTAACAACAATAACAAAATCCAAAAGCATTCTATGATATATTATAATTGATAGAATAAATTCTGGGTTTTTTGTTGTTGTTTGAGACAAGGCCTTACTTATGTAGCTCAGATTGGCCTGCTACTCACTATTTAGTCCAGGTTGGTCTTGAATGTTCAGCAATCCTCCTGCCTCAGTCTCCCAAGTGCTTGGATTATGGGCATGCACCATTAAAAGGCAAAACACACAGAGGAACAAATACTAACTTTCTCTGCAATTGTGCCAACCAGAAAACAATCTGAGGACATCAATTATTCAAGGGAGGAAAATTTAGAATCCTCCCAGCTGCAGTGTCTTTCAAATATAAAGGTAAAAATGAAGATTTGTATAGACAAATAAGAAGTGAAAACTGCAGGTTCTGGTTTCATTCTGTTGCTATGATAAAACAGTGTGACCAAAAGTAAAAGAAAGGGCTTCCTTGGCTTACATCCAGGTTCCAGCCTATCATTGCAGGGGAGTCCAGAGGGAGGAGACTGAGATAGCTGGTCATGTTACATCCGCAGCCAAGAGCAGGTCCTCTAGAAGGCAGCCTTCCAAACAGAGAGCCACCCCAGCATGGCGGGAGAGCCTGTCACTGGAGGCTCAATTAAGGGAGGAATCCAGTTTCAGAACCCACTTCAAACTTCCTCACATTATGTGAGAAGCCCTTATTGGGAATACAGTTGCATTTGGGTTTGTTACTTGCTGCCAAAAGAAACATAAAAAGCAAAATATATGAGAAAAATAATTTGAAAATAAAGTAACAAGAAGCACTAGACAGGGCTGGAGAGATGGCTCAGCGGTTAAAAGCATTGACTGCTCTTACAGAGGACCCAGGTTCGATTCCCATCACCCACATAGTGGCTACGAATGGTCCTTAACTCCAGTTCCAGGGGAATCTGAAGCCCTCTCCTGACCTCTGTGGCACTGCATGACACGGGTGGTGCACTCACATACTTGCAGGCAATACACTCATACACAAAAAAAAAAAAAAAAAAGAAGCACTAGATAATACTTAGCCTTTTAAAAAGAACTCTCTTTAAGGGTAGAAACAAGTATAAAGTACTCAACAATAGTTTTTTGATTGATTCATTTCCTTTTCAATGTTTACAGGGAAAAAAATCGATATTGCCATTAAAACAAGCTTTGTGTATGAAAGTGCATACCCTTAAACTTACCTAAATCAAATTACTTCTAGGATTTAAAAAAACAACAACATTTTAACACAATCAAGATTCAGTTCTGCTCTGCTATCACTGTTTGCAGCTCTATCAAATGCAGATGCTTTTCCCAAGGGTGGAACAGAAGGGGAAATTAATTAATTAGTATGTGCCTAATACCACTAGCAGAAAGACCCAAACCCGATGCCCTGTTAGTAACACTGATGGCTGACACACTGTAAACACAGGAGACTCTTCCATAATAGCTCCATAGAGCTCCACATTAGCTGTCAAACTTTGGGAGCTGACTGTTCATTTCCTTATAAGGGGGTGCTTGTTTGTAAAGTCTGTATGTCAGTGTACAAGTTAGATAAGAGAATTGTCCTAGTTTGTTCTTCATTGCTGTGACAAAATACTCTGACCACTACCAACTTGGGGAGGAAAGGGTTTATTTAGCATACATATCCCAGGTCACAGTTCATCTGGGAGCCCAAGGCAGGAACTCAGGGCAGGAACCTGGAGGCAGGAGCTGGAGCACAGGCCACGGAAGAATGCTTCTTACTGGTTTGCTCCCCTGGCCCCTGCTCAGCCTGCTTTCTTATGTAACACAGGCCCACCTGCCCAGGGGTGGCACCACCCACAGTGGGCTGGGCTCTCCCACATCACTCATCAAGAAGATGCCCCTCAGACATGGCCACAGGCCAGTCCAATAGAGGCAATTCCCTAATTGAGGCTCCCTCAACCCAGGTGTGTCAAGTTGACAACTAAAGCTATCTAGCACAAGAACCCAGCACTCTTTGCCAACACTGTATCTTTCAAAAAGGAAAACGTACTGGGCATGGTGGCCTATGCCTTTAATCTCAGCACTCAGGAGGCAGAAGCAGGCAGATAGATCTCTGTGAGATTCAAGCTAGCCTGATCTACATAGCGAGTTCTAGGCCAGCTGGGGATACAAAGGAGACCCTGACTCAAAAAAGCAAACAAAACAAACAAAAAAACAAGCCAAAAAGGAAAAGACAAGTAAATCTCATTTAATCTTTACATAGTATTATTTTCAGAAGAGTTCAATTATAAAAAAGATAATTTTTACTAAATTAAAAAAAAAGGTTGTCAGTGTTCAGCAAAACCAGATTATTTCCCTTTCCATGGGGTGTTGGGTCAATCAGCAGCACTGTCCTTTCAAGTAGCTGGTGTCCTTGGAATTACTTGGTTCTCTGCCCTTAACTACATTGGACTAACAATGCAACGCCATTTCCCTTCCTTTTAACTCTACTTCTCTTACAGTAAGCTAGAGCCACACAGTGAACCCAGGAGACTTCAGCTAATTAAACCATGGTGGCCAGTATTTAAGTGAATTCACTGTATTTGGGGGAAAATTACTTGACTTGAATATTAACAGGAGAAAACTATTCCTGGGAGTAGTTATGCAGTCACCAGGGTTTGGTTTCCAGTGGTGGAAAGAAAGTAAACCAACAGAGTATCATCAAATAATTTAATTCAGGGTTGGCAAGCTTTTCCTTGAAGGGCCAGACAGTAAATATTTCAACATGTGCAGTCTACTCAACTCCACCTTGTAATGCAAAAGCCATATATCTCATATATCTCAAAATATTCTTTAGACTTTTTCAACCATTAAAACACATAAAAGCCTAATCATAATTCATTCATAAGCTATACAAATGTAGACAGGGGAAACAGTGTTTGCCAATTGGATTTAATGGCTTTGTGAATCAAATATGCATGCTTTCTTTCCCAATACACACACCAAAATTTTATGGTATTTCCAAGGAATATTTTACAGCAAAGAGAATAGTGTTAAATTGTTATGTATTAAGTTAAACATGTAATTATTTATTTGAATTACTTACGGCCAAGTAGCTGAGTTATTTTTATAACCAAGCATCAGCTCTATAACTGTTTAATTACATACTTATGTTCTCAATCTTCTTCCTAGTTTCCCCTCAACCTGGGGATGTTATCGTTGAATCTTCAATGTCCCCCATAGGCCCAGTTGTGAAAGCCTGTTCTCGGCTGGAAATGCTGAATAGGGTTATAGGACCTTTGAGTGTTGGGCCGAGCAGGTAGAAAAGTGGAGTCCAAGGAGTGGGCCTTCGAAGGTCATACCTATTCGTAGTTCCTGCCTTACTCTCTCTGCTTCCTGCAGTTCACTCCTGTGAACTGTTCTGTGGTGCACTCTCCACCGGGAAGGACTGAAACCTTCTGAAAATCAAAATAAGTTTTTCCACCCTTAAATTGATCTGTCAGGTATTCTGATCATGGTGACACAAAATTAACCAATATAGGAACTCTGTCTCA
Source organism: Nannospalax galili (assembly GCF_000622305.1). Taxonomy (NCBI): domain Eukaryota; kingdom Metazoa; phylum Chordata; class Mammalia; order Rodentia; family Spalacidae; genus Nannospalax; species Nannospalax galili. The sequence goes on along the minus strand of NW_008343385.1, from coordinate 8,854,104 downwards.
TGGCACTAGCTCTGGGATTGCCACTGAAATTTACTGTAAATTCTCCATGATGCTAAGCGACTACAGAGCCTGCTGTGCTGAGATAGCCCCCTTAACTATTATGCTGCCAGGGCAAAAGAAATCTATTTCCACATGTCAAGTACACTTGGTCTCTCAAACTTCATTCTGAAACCTGTGTTCCTGGTACTTAGTCCTTCATGTGGAAATGACTGGTCTATGAAGCCTAATATCTTTTATTTTGGACAATTTAATAATCAAGTACCTTAGTTCCTAGAATATTTTTCAGTTTATTGACAAATAAATCACCACTCATTAAGACCATCCCTTTTCTGTAGGCAAGACTTTTAGTCCTATAACCTATCAAAACACAAAGTATATTTCTTCTAGTACTGATAATTCAGAGACCTTTGAACTATCAAAACTGTTTAGATGAAATATAATTTAGCCATCTGATTAAGCAGAAATCTCCTGAACTTCTTGGATCACCACTTTCTACACAATCCCAGTGATAGGATTAACTGATCCTTACTTGTTTTTTTTGTTATTTCTCCTCCCCCCCCCCCCCCCCCGGCCCAGTTCTGGGAATTGAACCTCATGCAGGCTAGACAAATGCTGTCCCACTGAGCTATCTTCCCATTCCTCATTCAGTAGTTTACTGAACCCATTTTTCTCTTGTTCATCACTCAGTTCTCTAGAGCCATAATCTATGCTGAGAATACAACAGTGAGACATGGTTCTGACTGTAAGAAGTTTACATTCAAGAGATAAACAAAAACATCAAAAGTTAAAAGTATTTTTGTTCCTCAAATGGAAAATACATTGCTTTTAGCGTTGTTAAGAATATTTCCAAAAATTTGAGAATTGAAAATGGAGTATACTGGAAATTTTACTCATCAATTTTCTAGGGAAATTCCTCCAAACACACCTCCATGAAGATATACAGACAGACACACAGATATGATTATATATATAGTTTCTTATGATCTAACTTATAAGTTTTGCAAATGCAGAACTTCTACATAGCTGGGTGTGGTGGCGCATGCCTTTAATCCCTGCACCTGGGAAGCAGAGGGAGGTGGATCTCTGTGAGTTCAAGGCCAGCCTGGTCTACAGAGTGAGTTCCAGGCCAGCTGGGGTTACAGGGAGACCCTGTCTCAAAAAGACCAAACAAATAAACAAAAACTTCTACATGATGAGAGAAAGGCCCAGGTGAAAACAGGCCAACATACTTGAGGCACAAGGGAGTCTTCTCAACTGCCATGGTGGCTCTTCCACCTCAGAAGATGGATGGGTGGGCGCAGTCACCTTGTACGTCCTAGTTGTCTTGGCTTATCCAAACTGGCAAGACATAGCCTCAATATATAATGTAGAGAGTTGTTGAAGACACCCAAAGCCAACCTCTGGCCCCACCATGCACATATACATATACACATGTGGACACATACACATACATCATACATACAATCTTTTTTTTTTAAATTTAATGCGCTACACAAATGAATCAAATTGAGCTTGGCTCTTTCTCTCACAATATCTAGATTGAGATGTTAGTTAGGGATACAATAGGTCATGTCAACAACGGATAGCTTTTATTCATGAACTTGCACCAAGGGACGTTTGGGGACACTAACTTGACACATAATAGGCCTTAACACAAGTGACAGATGCATGAAATTCAGTTGGGGGGCTATGGGAGGGTTTTTACATAAAATATCTCTAGAGATTGGGGCTGGAGAGATGGCTCAGTGGTTAAGAGCACTGGCTATTCTTGGAGAAGACCTAGATTTGATTCCCAGTACTTACATGGCTACTAACAATTGTCCAGAATTCCTGTTCCAACACCCTCTTCTGGCCTCCATGGGCACTGCATGACACAGGTGCACATACATGCAGGCATAATATTCACTCATACACATAAAATTTTTAAAAAGCCAGATGTGGTGGTGTGGTGGTGCATGCCTTTAATCCCAGCACTTGGGAGACAGAGGCAGGCAGATCTCTGTGAGATCAAAGCCAGCCTGGTCTACAGAGAGTCCAGGCCAGCTACAGGAAAACCTTATCTCAAAAACAAAACAAAACAAAAAACAAACACACACACACACACACACACACACATACATAATAATTTTTTTTTTTTTTGAGACAGGGTCTCCCTGTAGCCCCAGCTGGCCTGGAACTCACAGAGATCCACCTGCCTCTGCCTCCCAAGTGCTGGGATTAAAGGCATGCTCCACCACGCCCAGCTTTCATAAATAAATAATTTTTTTTTTTTTTTGGTCTTTTTGAGACAGGGTCTCCCTGTAGCCCCAGCTGGCCTGGAACTCACAGAGATCCACCTGCCTCTGCCTCCCAAGTGCTGGGATTAAAGGCATGCACCACCATGCCCGGCAATAAATAATTTTTTAAAGCGCTAATGGGCTAGAGAGATGGATCAGTTGTAAACAGCACTTGCTGCTCTTGCAGAAGATTCAGGTTCTATTCCCAGCACCAACATGGCAGATCACAACTGTATATAACTCCAGTTCCAGGAATCCAATGCCCCTTTCTGGTCTCTCTGAGTACAGGCACACATGTGGTGTACATATGTGCATACAGGCAAACACTCATACACATGAAATACAAACAAATCTTTTAAAAAGAGCTAAACATGAAAAACAAAAGTTTAAGACTTCTAGATGATGCCTATAATTCAAGGTTGGAAAACCTTTCTTTAACAACAGTCAAATATGGCTTGAGAGTATCTGGATCTGGTCCCCATGTGGTGCTAAGAGACAGAAGCAGCCTGCCCCTCAACTGACGTGTGGATAATAAAAATGTGGTACATTTACACCATGGCGTTCTACTCAGCAGTAAAGAAAGATGAAATAATGAAATTTGCAGGTAAATGGATGGATCTAGAAACTGTTATACTAAGTGAAGTAACACAGACTCAGAAAAACAAATGGTGTATCTTCTCCCTCCTTTGTGGATCCTAGCACCAAATCCTAATAGGTGAGTATATATATGTATACTGAGGTAACTGCAGGAACCAGGAAAATGGAAAAGTAGCCAGGGAGTTAAAGGGAAAGAAGGAACCCGAGAGAGAACAGTAGGAGACAGGTGTTACTAAGGGAGAAATGTGTAAAATGGGGGTAGTTAAATGGGAGGGGAAAGAGGGAGAGCTCTACAAGGAACTGTGGGGATAAAGGGGGAAGAAGGAACTCAAGAGAGATGGGATCAAAGCAGACAGGAATTATCAAGGGTGAAATTGGGAAAATGTGGATACTTTAAATGGGGAGGGTTGGGAGAAAGGATACGACAGGGAGAAAAAGAGGAGAGATAAATAGTGCCTAGCTAGTACAAAAAACCAGAGGGAATTGTATTGGTCCAAAAACCTACTGAAAAGTTACACACACAATATCTCTATATGAGTCCATGTGTATAGTTGAAGGCTACATGACAAAAAACTGCCAGACAGGAGAAACCTTCCTTTGAGTTGTTAGCCAGGGTAGTCCAAGGGACTCCCAAAATTACACAGGCTATTGCTATAGCCTTTGATTGCCTCCCAGAACTTAAAGGTAAGACCCTATTGCTGAAAACAGGACACACTTTGGACACAGGACTTGGAGCAGTGGAGCTGGAATTGACCTGGAAGTCACCTCCCCCAAAGGCTAGCTCTCATAGTTTTGGAGGACACTATGTAAGCTGCTGAGAGAACATCAATCAACGGTCCAACCCCAGCTTCAAGGCCTAATTAATAACCATATCAAGGACCAGCATAGCAAATGACATTGGTGCTGTAGTGGTGCTTTTATTATGGGGGTAAAAAATGGTGACCTAATTGAACTAAAGCTTACTCAATGGGAGGAAACTCATGTCTGGTACTGTAAACCTAGCCAAATACACATAGCTGGAGAGGTCATAGATTTTAGAGAAAACCCCAAGGCTGTCACATCCCTAGACCACTGTAATTTCTTACTATGTGCAAAATATGGATCCTAAAATTTACAGAAAAGTATCCCATTCACCACCCATCAAAGAAACTTTTTTTCAACAGACAGAGATTATTACAAAGTTCCACAACTGGTCATATACAGAGATTGTGAATTGCCCAAGCCTAAGTGGCGCATCTATGATGCAACCTCTATGCCTAAGGCTCACAGAACATAGAACAAAGGATGATGAGAACACTAATGCATCTTCCAATTCTCATCAATGAAGCTCCCTCTTGCAACAGAGGGCCAGGAACACAAAAGGTCACAAATGGCCAAAACATAGCGAATAAGAGTCTGCAGAGTATATATCTTTGGACAAGACTCCTATATTAAAATCCACCCATCCAGGGGTCAGGGACCACTGTGGAAGAGGGCGTGGAAAGACTGTAAGAGTCAGGGAGGTAGTGCATGACTATATGCAAACAGAGTCCTATTTTGGGACCCTTCTCATATGAATCTACATGGTGTCAACATGCACATGACCCATGCAAACTCAAGCAGACAAAACCCCAGCACAGAACTGTGGAAATGAACAGTAGGCCCCAATCTTAGTCTACGAATTATTGGCAGCTGATTACTGCTGGGTGAGGAAGAACTGATCTTCTTAAAGGATGTGACTCTAGATAGGCTGACTAGACCACAGTGGATGAACTTGCACCAAGGGACGTTTGGGGACACTAACTTGACACATAATAGGCCTTAACACAAGTGACAGATGCATGAAATTCAGCTGGGGGGCTATGGGAGGGTGCCAAAAGCGAAGGGGGTATAAAGTTGATTAAGATGTTCTGTATGAAATACATAAAAATTCAATTAAAAAATTTTTAAATAGCCAAATACTACAAACTAATTTTAACTCTGAACGACCATTAAAAAAAAAAAAAAAAAACCACCATGAACAAATGTTAAAAAACAAGAAAAAAGACCTGAAGACACTATTTATAATATATACCTTCCAAATAGAATATAGAAAGAACTCCAGCTAGGGAGATGGTTCAGAGGGTAGAGGCACTTGTTGCCAAGCCTAATGGCCTGAGTCTGATACCCCATAACCCACATGTAAGGAGAGAACTGAGTCATAAACCTTCTCACACATACCATGACATATGTGTACACACACACACACACACACACACACACAAACATGATAAAAAATTTTGAAAAAAAGAATGTGTAAAGAACTTGTAGAACTCAAACAATAATAAAAATGGACAAATGTACATAAAATTTTTAATTCATTTTGGTAAATACCAAATGAGCTAAAACCATGAATACCTCCACAAGAACATTCACAGCAGTGTTACTTAAAACCTGGAAGTAGCCGGGCGTGGTGGCGCACACCTTTAATCCCAGCACTCGGGAGGCGGAGGCAGGCGGATATCTGTGAGTTCAAGGCCAGCCTGGTCTACATAGTGGTTCCAGGCCAGCTGGGGCTACAGGGAGACCCTGTCTCAAAAAAGACAAAAAAATTATAATAATAATTCAGCAACATTAAAAAAAAAAAAACAACAAAAAACAAAAACCTGGAAGTAACCAAGACTTCTACTGTTGAGTGAGAGAATAAACGCTGAGGTAACTCCAGGTCAAAGAATATCATTCAGCACTAAGACATGAGGTAACACATCATAAAAACATGGAGGTAACGCTCATTACTAAGTGACAAAAGCAACCTGACCTGGCTGCAAACTGTATAATTCCAACCAAATGGCGCTCTGGAAAGGGCAAAGCTATGGAGACAGTAAAAACACTGCTGACTGACAGGGGCTGTTTGGAAGGGGGGCTTAATAAGCAGAGGACAGGGGAATTTTAGTGCAGTCACAAATTGTTTGTATAATAGTATCACAGTAGATAAAGGTCAGTACAAAGTTTTGCAAACCAAAGGATAAAACACTGAGTTAGCCTTAATGTAAACTATGGGGTAATAAATATCCACATGAGTTCATAATCTCAACGCATATACCACTGTGGTGCAACATTTTGATACAGGGCACTGTGTAGGGGAAAGTACATTGGAACTCTTACTTTTTTCCCAAAATTTCTGTGAATCTACAACTGTTGCAGGGTTGTGGGTGTAGCTCAAGGGTAAAGTGCAAAGGCCTGACTTCAATTCTCAGCACAAACACACAAAACTCAAAAAAGGAAACTTGGATAACCGATTAGGGGTATAAACACATTTTTAACTTTTTTTCATTTAGAGAAATGAACAATGAAAATGGACTATTTGTGCCAGTAGGATTTGGGGAACGGCTTTCACACACTGCCAGAGGGACTGTGAACTGACAGAAGCAGCTGGGACAGCAACTGGTCACATGTGGAAACACATCCCCATATACACAACAGCAATTCTACTTCCTTCTAGATAGCCAAGATATTCTTTTGCAAAACTGAGTAAGAAAATGGGCTGGCAAGATGGCTCAGTGGGTAAAGGCACTTGCCATCAAGACTAAAGGACCCGAGTTCAATACCTAGGACCACATGTGGAAGGAGAGAACCAACTCCCCTAAGTTGTTCTCTGACCTCCATATGTGTGCTGTGAGACATACACACAAACACGTTTAACTTTTAAAAACTGAGTAAGAAAATACATTGCATAGTCACACTACAATAAGTATATTACTTATTGATATAGGTGTGTGTGTATATATATATATATATACACAGAGATTTGTGTGTAAGTATTCTTTAAAGTACTGGCATATATATAATAACAAACATAGCTTTGTGAGGGGAAGTTAAAAGAATGACACTCAAGAACTTCAGCTGTATTACTGTGACTTAAAAAAAAATGACAAAAGGAGCTGGTGAGATGGCTCAGTGCACAAATACACTTGCTGCCAAGCCTGACCACCCAGATTCCATGCCTGAAATTCACATGGTGGAAGGAGAGAACCTCTGACCTCCATAGTACAACAGTGCTAGTATGCACAACCCCCTCCAAATATCAATAGCTATTAATTCTGAACCATTATACAACTCTACATTTTTTTCAGTGTTTTAATTTTTACTAATCTCATGAAACATAAACAAATGATTCTGGAATACTGGATTTAAAAAGTAACATCAATCTACCTGTATCTCCCTTACTCTGCTCCAAGTCCTTTTGGTTCTTTTTGTGAAACCTAGGGACTATTGAATTGTGTTCCACCTTAAACAAGGCACCCCTATCTCTGTTCTAGATATATTTTGTTGTTGTGATAAAACAAAAATCAACATGGGGACCAAAGGGTTTGCCTTTTCTTTTCTGGTTTTTTTTTTTTTTTTTTTGGCTTTTTGAGACAGGGTCTCCCTGTAGCCTTCAGCTGGCCTAGATTAATTATGTAGACCAGGCTGGCCTCGAACTATCTCTGCCTCCCAAGTGCTGGGATTAAAGGCATGTGCCACCATGTCAGGCCCTCCAAGGCCTTTTGAATAATAAAGATTGGGGAGGAAAGATAAGCATTCCTAACATTGCTTGAAAACAAGAAAAAACTCATTTAAGAGAATAAAAGAAAAAGGTTCTTTAAATGCATAAAGTAGATACTGACTTGATCAAAATAATCATAAACAAGAAATGGAAGCCGATTCCTCCATGCTTGAAACCTAGATGTTTAAGAGCAGGGGGCCTGCACTAAGGGGAAAATAATCCCAGCCTTCCTTCAGCGAGTGCCTGGAACAGCACAGGAGCAACTGCCAACAGGCTCTAGCGGTTGAGTGTGGGTGTTGATTTGAGCAATGAGGATGGGCACCCTGAAGTTATCCCAACTGAAAACTTGTCAGCAATATGCTAAACAAAAACAAAAAGTTGCTGCAGTATTTAACGGTGAAATAGCCTAATGTCCATTAACCAGGAAATCTGGGAGCAGAGACTCAACAGTAGCACATCTACACACAAGTACTGTGCAGAAGTATAGAACAACAACGTGTATCACGACACACTGGTGAATAAAGAATACATATAACAGTGAGTTGAGGAGATGGCTCAAGTAGGTAAGAACACCTGCTGTGCAAGCATTAGGACCTGAGTTCAACTCCCCAGCATGCACTGCTGAGCAAGGCCATGCTCAGGTCTAACCCCCTATGGGGGGGGCAGAGACAGGAGGATCGCTGGTGCTTGCTGGCTGCCATTCTAGCACCAGGTTCAGTGAGAGATCCTGTTTCAAAGTAGTAAAGCAGTGATAGAGCAGGACACACAACACCGTCCTCTGGCCTCTGCATGTGCACAGGGACGCATGTATGAATAAATAAATGCATAGAAAATCAAAGTGTAGATGATAGTTATTTTTGGAAAGGGGGCATTTATTATGTATATATATTCTTGATTCTTTTATAACAGAATAAATTCAAGAATCACTAGTGTCATTTGAAAACACAACATATATATAGAAGTCTATAGTTGTATCTGGAATTAAAATCTGGAAAGCCATTAAATATATCTAAGAATTTTTACATGGAACAAATCAACAGAATTGTGTTCTAGTGTTAATTACAAGAGTTCACATTTTCTCTAACAATTGGGCACTTTCTGTTATACAAATAACTGGGTCAGCCAAAGTGAAAAGTACTCCACATCTTGTTTTCAAAGGCATAAATAGAAACACTACAAGAGTGTTTAAACTGGAGACTGGCTATGGAAGACAGGCCCTCACGGTTGTTTTCCTGGGAACTGACAGGCCTTCAGTGAAGGAAGTGAACCAATTCCCTGGATTACTAAAATCAAAATGACTTTTGTGAAGGAAACACTGCAAAAGCCACATCCCTCTGAAAGGAATGGCTGCTGGCTGCTCCTTTTCCCTCCCTATAGAATGTATCATTAGCACCGGGGATGGAGATCAGTGGTGGAGCACTTGCCTTACATCAAAGAGGCCCAAAGTTCAAGCCCCACTACTACAAATAATAACAACAATAACTAGGAAAAAAGAAAATATTACATAGTAGGAAACATTTTATACAGATGGTATCTCTCTCTCTCTGTATATATATATATATATAGAAACTTCCTTTTTTTGAGACAGGGTCTCCCTGTGGCCCCCAGCTGGTCTGGAACTCGCTATATAGTACAGACTGGCCTGAATCTCAGCAATCCACCTGCCTCTGCCTCCCAACTGCTGAGATTAAAAGCATGTGCCACCACACCTGGCCCAAAACGATTATAATCACAAAAGTATCTACTAGATTCTTCCTGTCCATTTTAATCCAATATTCTTTATCTTAAATTAACATAATAACGGTAAGTAATAAAGAGTGCACTTGAGGTGCACATGCATGCACACTGCTACCCAGCCTGCGTCCTCAGGATAAGCTCAATCCAGGCAGCAGTCGTGTGTACATCATATTCATGCTTTAATGAAGGCTGTAACACTTACTGAAAGTCTTGCAGATGTCAGAAACTGCTTTGAAGACTCTATCAGAGAAATTCACTTTCACCTTCACGTACTTCATGTTGGGAAGTTGCAGGCGGAGCAGTTTGTGTTGGGGGGTGAACTGGAGCTTGGCATCTGCCTGGATACCGTACTTATCCAAGGTCCAATGTGTCTTAAGCAGCCAAGTTCTCTTCTTTTCCCACCACAGAGCATGGTCAGACCAATCTTTTTTCACATCTACAAAAAGCAAATAATAAACAAAACACTTAAAAATCACCAATAGTACCCTTGAGAGAAATCAAAACACAGAAAACTCAACTGGGTACTTAGGAAAAGCAACAGATCCTAAATGACTATTATGTGATAGGCACAAAAGAAATACAAACACTGAGAGAACACTTTCTCTGCTCTCAAAACCCAGTGCACAGCGGCCCAGGAAAAAGCACTCACCCGTGGTAAATCAAAGACAAATCGGGACACACAGATGACAAGCAGAGCCCTGGGGCTGGAACAGGAAGGATTAATGAAATCAGGACTGGTGGATTTTGAGTTCGGCTTTGAAGATGGACAATAGAATTCTTATGGTAAAATATATAAAAGGTTAGGATTTGTGAGGTTACAGGAATGTGTTAAGGTGGAGATTTGGAGAAATGCCTTGGTGGTTAGGTTCCTAACACGACTGCTTGTAATTTCAGTCCAGGGAATCCAACATCTCTGGGTTCCTCACACATTTGCGTGCGCACACACACACACAAACACACACATAACACACTTTAAAAAGTAAAAGAGGGCCGGGCTTGGTGGCGCACTCCTTTAATCCCAGCACTTGGGAGGCAGAGGCAGGTGGATCTTTGTGAGTGCGAGGCCAGCCTGATCTTCATAGTGAGTTCCAGGACAGCTGGGGCTACAGGGAGACCCTGCCTCAAAAAGCCAAAAAAAAAAAGTAAAAGAAATCAGAGGAGCTGGAGAGATGGCTCAGCAGTTAAGAACACTGGTTGTTCTTGCAGAAGACCTGGGTTCAAATCCCAGCACCCACATGGCAGGCAGCTAACAACTGTCTGTAACTCCAGTTCCAGGGCATCCGACAGCCTATTCTGTCCTCCCCGGGCATTGCACAACACGGGTGCACTTACCTATATGCAGGCAATACACGCATACACATAAAAAAATAAAAAAATAATATATGTTCCAGTGGATCTCACAGCCTCTTCTGTCCTCCGCGGGCATTGCACAACACAGGTGTGCACTTACCTATATGCAGGCAATACACACATACACATAAAAAAATAAAAAAATAATATATAAAATATTTTTTAAAAAAGAATAAACATAGCTGGGTGTGGTGGCACAATCCCAGCACTCAGAGGCAGAGGTAGGCAGATACCCCTGAATTCAAAGTCCAGCCTGGTCTACGTAATAAGTTCTAGGCCAGCCAGAGCTACATAGTAAGGTTTTATCTCAAAAAAAAAAAAAAAAAAAAAAAAAAAAAAAAAAAGCTGGTCTTGCTGCACGCCTTTAGTCCCAGCACTCAGGAGGCAGAGGCAGGAGGAGGATCTCTGTGAGTTCAAGGCCAGCCTGGTCTACATAGTGGGTTCCAGGCCAGCTGGGACTACAAGAAGATCTTGTCTCAAAAAGACCCCCCCCCCCAACAAAAAAAAAGGCAGCAGCAGCATGTTAATGTTAAGTAATTCAAAGGGAAGATGCCTGATGATGCTCTGGGTGAGGAAAGGAACATGGAACACAAAGCCCTTGAGTAACGCTCCATGCCACAAGAACACCTCAGCCCAAGATCACCTCGGTGAAGACAGCTTACACTACACAGTTTGTCTCTGAACTTATTCTGGTACAAGTATGCAGGAAACAAATATCTATAGAACATTTTAATAGCCTTATGAAATTAAATGAAACAAAATAAAGGAAGGAATGTAACTTACACAACATTTGACTACTGTCAGATAAGGCATATCACAATACACTTGTAACAAAATATAGAAATCTAACTTCAGTCAGTATTTAAAGTAAAAGCAAAGTTTTTTTTTGTTTTTTTTTTAACCAACTGTATATTAAGCTTATCAAGTGCTCAAAAGGGATAAGTGGGGGTTGGAGAGATGGCTCAGTATTAAGAGCACTGGCTGCTTTTGCCGAGGACCTGGGTTTAATTCCCAGCACCTACTTGGTGGCTAACAACCGTCTGTAACTCCAGTTCCAGGGAATTTGATACCCTTTCCTGATCTCCACAGGCACTGCATGACACAGATGCACTTACATGCAGGCAAAATACTCATACACATAAAATAAAAATAAATACATTTTTAAAAAAGGAGTGATTTAAAAAAAAAGAAAACGGCCAAGTATGTTTTCCAGGGCAAGAAAAAAACACTACCACCACCAACAGAAAGAAACCTTTGTGATTAACTTTTTTGTAAATAAAAATTAAAACTATCACCATACTTCTGATATATAGAGTTCATTTTAATATAGTCTGGTCCTCAAAAAGAGTTTCTCAACTTCAAGTCATATAAAAGTACCTAGTAAATTGGGGCTGGAGAGATGGCTCAGCAGTTAGGAGCACTGACTGCTCTTGCAGAGGACCCAAGTTCAAGTCCCAGAACCCAAATGTTGGCTATGAACTGTCCTTAACTCCAGTTCCAGGGGAATCCGAAGCCCTCTTCTGACCTCCATTGCATGACATGGGTGTACGCACATACATGCAGGCAATACACTCATACACATAAAATAAAAAATAATAAATAAAATATTTTTTTTAAAAGTACCTAGTAATAAATGGAACTTAAAACACATACAACTGGTCCCTTAAAAAAAAAAAATCAAATTTCCTCATTGATCATGCACCTAAAAATACTTTCTATAATGGTAAACTTTACCGGTGATAGTTACTTGTGATTATATTGCCATCACAAATTTTCATTACTTGAGCTTGCTGAGAAGCCAGTGAGGCAGGGCCAAGGACATGTGCTGAGTGGAGGGGTCTCTGCAGGAAAGCAGATCTTTGTTCTTAGATATACTGGCTAGAGTTTACAGATGAGAAGAATGGTGACCAGCAAACAGTTTGTGCGAGGAATGGATTAGCTCACAGATAATCTGGTGAACGAACAGCACACAACCTGCCAGGTGCATTCAGAAGACTGAGCTTATTCTGAGTGGTTGAGGAAGTTGGAGAAGTTCTTGGTAGCAACAGACAGGAATGATGTACTGGAGAAAGACCAGATTCATGGAACAGTTCATCTTTATGAATGGCTTCCCTGGAGCCTTCTGCTAAAGCGCCTTGCTAAGATTCCAGCTGTGTGTTTATGAGATCATCGACAAACATAATTATTGTATTTAAAGCAAAGATGAGCCCAGCGTGGTGCACAGCTTTAATCCCAGCAGGGCAGGAGGATCTCTGTGAGTGCGAAGTCAGTCTGGTCTACATAGCAAGTTCCAGGCCAGCTGGGGCTACAGGGAGACCCTGTCTCAAAAAGACAAGAAACTAAAAAAAAAGAAAGAAGGAAGGGAGGGAGGGACAGAGGAAGGAAGGAAGGAAGGAAGGAAGGAAGGAAGGAAGGAAGGAAGGAAGGAAGGAAGGCAGGCAGGCAAGCAAAGATGATTTTCCAAGCTATCTTCCCCTCAAATTATAAATTAAACTTAAAAGAATACCACCCCAAGAGTTTTTCTGAATACTTGTTTTGCTTAGGGAAAGTCTAGTCAGTTATGTTATTAATTCAGCTGCAAACATACACACAATTGAAAAATAGCAGTTACGTGTATGTGTGTCTTTTTGAGACAAGGTCTCTCTGTAGCCCCAGCTGACCTGGAACTCACTATGTAGACCAGGCTGGCCTTGAACTCACAGAGATCCACCTGCCTCTGCCTCCCAGGAGCTGGGATTAAAGGCATGTGCCACCACACCTGGTTCTTCAACTACTTACTCATTTACTATGTAGCACTTATATCTTGAATTATTTTCCAGCACAGACTTTGACAACTTTTAGAAATAATAAATTCTGAACTAGCTTATAACATGGATTGAGGATTTTTATGGTCAGAGTAACTGGTCACACATGTTGCTTTTCTCTTCAGGAATAGAGAACCAACTGCAGAAAAACCAAGCAGAGTGACACTGAGCTGAACTGACTCTGTGGGAGATAACTCTCTTTCCTATACCCAATCACTTCTGTTAGACTCTCAGGACAATGCGCCATTTAAGGTGATAACTAAATGCGAACTTCATTTCCAGCTTTCTGAGGAATTAAGGTGGGAATCCCAGGAGTACAGTACTGAGGGAGAGTGAAACAATCACAGGAGTTTGAGGCAGTAGGAGAAATGAGCTCATTAACTGCTGTGGAGGAGTCCTTTCCTTCTGAGAACTGACCCAGTATGGAAAAAGAAAAGGCTGGGTACTTCTCCACTTCCTAGGTTAAGCATTGCTCTAGGGCCATTAAATTCCTAGCACTTCCTAGCTACTGGTCTAGTGGCCCGGACTCTGCACAGCAAGCACAGAAATCCCTGTGTTCAGAAGATGCTGCCGGCATGGTAGGAATCTGTCCTCTCTGCAGCTGAAGGTGAACTTACTGGTAAGTGGGGGCAGTTCCATACCACCTGCTACAAGCCTGAAATAAATGCTTCTCTATTTAAAAAGCAGCTGTTTTGGTGGGCATGGTGGCGCCTGCCTTTATTCCCAGCACTTGGGAGGCAGAGGCAGGTGGATCTCTGTGAGTTCAAGGCCAGCCTGGTCTACATAGTGAGTTCCAGGCCAGCTGGGGCTACAGGAAGACCCTGTCTCAAAGACTAAAAAAAAAACCCTAAATAAATAATTTTTTAAAAAAGGTTGTTTTATAGCAGTAACAAAGCTTTAAGACATAATAAAGGACAGACTCACTGTGAAATGTAGTCCAGAAGTAAGTGCCAAGCAGGGCAAAAACACTAGCCTGAAAAGGAGCGCTTTAAAAAAGAAATCAAGCACAAACTCTGACAGAGGCAACCTGTTGCCAACCAGAAAAATTACAATGGGTCAAAAACTGCACTTGTCAAGTCAAAACCATCCCAATGGATGGCCTTAATATAAAGAGAGAAGTTGGTAAACTATGAATGGCCAAACGACCACATGACCCTTCTGCTGGCCCTTTAATGGCCCAGGAGCTAAGAATGGGTTTCATATTTTATAAATATTTGGGGGGTGCATCAATAGAAGAATAGCATCTTACATAAATTTTATATAAACTTTACTTCCAGTGCTCATAAAGTGTTTTGTGGAATATGGCCTCAGACCCTATGGCCCTCCACACCCAAAATACAGCACACTGCCTGGACTTCTATAAATTTTCCCTGCAGTAAGCCACATTCTACTGCACGTCATCATATAATGATGCAATAAAATTTCAACTTTTCAGGGCTGGAGAGATGGCTCAGTGGTTAAGAACACTGGTTGTTCTTGCAGAAGACCTGGTTTTGAATCCTAGCGTCCACATGGCAGCTAACAATTATCCATAACTCCAGTCCCAGGGGATCCAACAGCTTCTTCTGCCCTCCATGGGCATTGCATGACAAGGGTGCACTTACCTACATGCAGGCAATACATGCATACACATAAAAAATAAATAAATTAGCCGGGCGTGGTGACGCATGCCTTTAATCCCAGCACTCAGGAGACAGAGGCAGGAGGATCTCTGTGAGTTCAAGGTCAGCCTGGTCTACAAAGTGAGTTCCAGGACAGCTGGGGCTACAGGGAGACCCTGTCTCAAAAAGACAAAAAAAAAAAATTTAATTAAATTAAATTTTCAACTTTTCAAGCTCCTGCCACCATGACTTCCCCCTCCATGATGGACTGCACTTTGAAACTGGGAGTCTATGCTGGGCATGGTGGTGCACACCTTTAATCCTAGCACTCAGGAAGCAGAGGCCATCCTGAGTTTGAGACCATCCTGGTCTATATGGTGAATTCTAGGCTAGCTGCGGCTACAAAGAGACCCTGTCTCAAAAAACAACAACAAACCACCACCAAAAAATATGGAGGGTGCAGATAGGGGAGAGGGTCTGAATAGATTATGATGTATTATATAAAATGCACAAAAATTCAGCCGGGCATGGTGGCACATGCCTGTGATCCCAGCACTCAGGAGACAAAGGCAGGAGGATCTCCACGAGTTCGAGGCCACCCTGGTCTACAAAGTGAGTTCCAGGCCAGCTGAGGCTACCGGGAGACCCTGTCTCAGAAAGCAAAAAAGAAAAAAGCACAAAAATTCAATAAAAATATGTCCCTTCTTTTTTTCCTCTTGACAGCACAACTGGGGGCTTGGAAAGACAGCTCAGTGGTTAAGAGCACCGGCTGCTCTTGTAGAAGACCCAGGTTTGGTTCTCAGCATCCACATGGTGGCTAACAACCGTCCTTAACTCCAGTTCCGGGGACCCAATACCCTCTTCTGATCTTTGTGGGCATTGTACAACATTGGTGCAATTATATACATGCAGGAAAAATACTCATACACATAAAATAAAAATATAAAAAATTTTTTTAAAAAGAGGAAAAAAGAAAAGCAAGTGTTCTGACAGCTAGAGTAGAAAGTGTTAGTGGCTGTGGAGATGGTTCAATTGGTAGGTATAGTGCTTGCCATGTAAGCATAAGGAGCTGAGTTCAGATCCCCAACACCCATGGGGGGAAAAATGTCAAGACCAGCAACACACTATCATCTCAGCATTGGGAAGCAGAGACAGGCAGATCCCTGGTCAGCTCACTGGTCAGCCAGTCTTGTTGGATTCCATTAACTCTGGGTTCAGTGAAAGACAGTATCAAAATATAAAGTGAATAGTGATAAAGGAAGGCACATCAACATCTGGCCTCCACACACGTGCATCCATCTATACACACACACACATACACACACACACGCACATGCATACAAACATGTACACACACACACACACACACACACACACACACACACACACACCACATACAAAGAGAAAAGAAATGGTGTTGGAACATATGTTCACTACTTTAGCAATCGAACTTAGGTTACCAGGCTTGAATGGCAAGGGCTTCAACCCACTGAGCCATCTCACCAGCCCCTCTGATAGCAATCTTGAAGATAACACATTACCAACCTAGCCAGCATTAATTATAATCACCACTACTGAATACCAAACACCATCTGTAAAATTAACTTAAAACGTGGAGAGGGCTCAGTGGTTAAGAGAACTTGTTCTACCAGAGGACCCGAGTTCAATTACCAGGACCCACACTGGCAGGTCACAGCCACCTGTAACTCCAGCTTTAAGGGATCTCATGCCTTCTCTGGCTTCCACGCACACATGTGACATACACACACAGAGATATACACATACATATAAAAATAAATCTTCAAAAATTCAGTAATTTAACAAATATCTGTTAAGCCGCGTGTAAGAAGGCTCTTTTCTAGTGCTCGTCACAGTGATGGAGCAGTAGGGGAAGACTCCGGGAGCAGGCAGGCTGTAGAAAGCTGTCCAGATTTTATTGTAAGTATGAGTAAGCTACCTGGGCAGTGCTTTTTCAGCCCAATTAGCATGCTAAGCAGCTTTTTGAAAATACGGATGCCTAGACCCATCTGTAAACCACAACTATTTTGGTTTGTGGACAGATATATTTGCTTTAGTTTGGGGAGGAGTTAAATGCAAGTTTCTCTTATCCCATCACCTATTACCTCTTAAACTAAGTATGTCAGAAGATGTAGGTCTTAAACATGGTGATTTGTGCTTTTAAATAATCCCTGGTGGTTCTGAAGAAATGTGCAAAAGCAAAGCTGAGAAGTCAACCTGCGCCTGGAAATGACAACGGCTGGTGAGGCCACAAAATTAAGACTATGACTCGCCCAGTTTTTGTTATAATGGGTGGACAGACAGGAAGAGGGTGGCAGGTCCAAGGAGCAGCTTTAGTTTTGTTTTTCAGGAGGGAAAGTCATTGCAGCATTATTTTAACAATGAGTGGAATACGGTGTAGAGCTCAAAATGCAGTAATAGTATCTCCACATCAGGTCCCACAGCTGGCTTTCCTAATAGATCTACCCTATCCAGGAAGGGCCAAACAAGATCTTATATTCACATTAAAATCCCAAGAAAAATAATGACACAGCAACTGAGAAGCAGTCTAATGCAAACAAACCAAAAAGCCAACTGCGCATCGAAAGCACAATTGTGTGTATGTGGGGGGGTGAAGGAGGGTTAAAGTATTCCATCTCAATGTAACAGCTTCTGAAAGCACTCAGGTTTCTAATATATTACAGCATAGCTTGTTTCTACAGTAGCCTGTTAAACATCATACATCATGGGACTGTAACATATAACCACCATGTACAGAAGAGTGTTTAGAAGTCAGCACACTAGTAAGGATTCCTTTACAGATTATATAAAAGCATTAAAGCATTATGATGACTTTAAAAGGAAATGGATATCTATAAGTAAAAATGGCAGCAAACAAAAATGCTACTGGATCAATAAAATAACAGCTTATTTTTCTCCGGTGTATTTGGTTCCATAAAGGAATAGCTATTGAAAGTCCCTGTACTTATTAACAGTTTGGGAAAGCCTCTGGTAACTCCCTTTCATGCCCTAATCTTGTTGTTGGTCCGTGTTCTAAGTAAATATTTCTGCTGTTCAGAATGGCAGGCCTGGTGTTTCCAGCATAGCATTAAATTTCTGCAACACATGCGCACATACATGCATACAAAAAAGCATGTATACACATGCTCCTCAGCCTGGCACTTATTGTGGCAAAGGAGTTCGCCAGCATCAGAGTAAAATTCACATGTTAAAGGCCCTCAGAGAGTTGACTGTGCTAACAAACCACACTGTCAGAGACACCATTCCTCACGTCCTCTGGGGGGTACAAGCCAACCTTCTTTACTTAGTATATTCTTTCTAATTTGTGGTCTTAGATTTTCAGAAACAATCTACCATAGAAACAAAGACTAAACAAGAAAAAGCCCATACTATTATGTATGAAGTCATGGCACATTTTCCTTCTTCGGGGGAAGAAAGGATTTCATGATTTATCAATTAGGTTGAGTTAGTAATACAAATATTACTTAAATTATAGTTAACACACCTATTAAAGACCTTCTTTTAAAAAATTCAGTAAGATGTTAATCTTGAAGAACACTCTGTCAGGATTCTGAAAAGACTCATTGACAGTTCCAATCTCATTACAATCTGTTGCCCACAACAACGTTTGACAGATAGTCAACTCCTAGCATTAAAACTGCAAAATGCTAAACATTACACGAATCAATAGAAATCCCCCACCCCCGCCAACAGCAACAGATGTTCCTCAAATTCAGGAAGTTGTGTAATTATTTCACAAAGATGCCATCTGGGTACCCTAAGGAACAGAAGGCTTTCATCATTAGAGGCTGAAGATCCAAACACTGCTTAGTCTACCAAATCCTTCTTGGTACCACATCATTCACCCCCTCCATGAGTCACAAAAGAAAAGAAATAAAGTATTTGAGAATACTTTTGCAATACAGAAACTATTATGCCCCTCTTTGTACAATTATAACTAACTTATACTCTACAAAATTGAGCAAAGGGAAGGATATACTACTGGAAACATTCTATTTAGTCAGGCATAGTGGTGCATGTCTTTAATCCCAGCACTAGGGAAAAGAGGCATGCAGATCTCTGTGAGATCGAGACCAGCTTGGTCTACACAGTGAGCTCTAGGCTAGCCAAAACTATACAGTAAGATCCTAACAAAAACCTACTTAATCTCATTCTAATAGGCTCACCAGTCCTATTTGACTATTCTGATATGGGCATCTAAAATGCAATTTGCAGCCAGGGATGTAGCTCAGTTGGTAGAGCATTTGCCCCAGCATACGAAGCCCTAATTCAACACCTAATTTAACCCCTAATGCTGCTTAGAACTGGGTGTGGTGGCAGATGCCAGCAATTCCAGTGCTCTGGAGGGAGAGGAAGATCAGCCCTTGAGGGTCCTCATTACCCTTCACACAGTGAGCTGGAGTCCAGCCTGGAATATGCGAGACCTTGTCTCACAATAAATAAATAAATAAATAAATAAATAAATAAATAAATAAATAAATAAATAATGAATGAATGAATGAATGAATGGGAGGAGGGCTGAGGAGATGGCCATTGATTAAGTTCTTGCCCTACACATGTGAGGACCTGAGCTTGCCCCCCCACAACCCATGTTTAAGAAACGGGCACAGAGGCATACATCTATAAACCAGCGCTAGGGAAGCAGAGACAGAGGATGCCTGCAGCTCTCTGGACTGTCAGCCTAGCCAAAGTACTGAGCTTCAGGTTCGGTGAGAGAATCTGGCTCAAATAGTAACACGGAGAGTGACTAAGGAAGACATCCAGGTTAACCTCTGGCCTCCTTGTACACCACACACATACGAAAAATAATTTTTTTAGAAAGCAACTTGCATTCACTTTTAATACTTTTTGTTTATATAACATTGAAAAATATGAACTAGCAAACTGATCAAATTATTATGTAAATACATTTTAAAAATAAGTAATTATTAATAAGTGCCTGCACGTATGTGAGTCACCCGTGTCATGCAGTGCCGTGGAGGTCAGAAGAAGGCTTCTGATTCCCCTGGAACTGGAGCTAAGGATGGTTCGTAGCCACCATGTGGATACTGGGAATCGAACCTGGGTCCTCTGCAAGAGCAGTCAGTGCTCTTTAACCGCTGAGCCATCTCTCTAGCCCAGATTTATTTATTTTTATTTTATGTGTATGAATGTATTGCCTGCATGCATGTAAATGCACCTGTGTCATGCAATGCCTGTGGAGGTTAGAAGAGGGTGTCAGATTCCCTGGAGCTGAAATTATAGGTGGTTGTGAGCTGCTGGGAACTGAACTTGGGTCCTCTAGAAGAGTAGCAAGTCCTCTTAACCTCTGAGTTATCTCTCCAACCCCACATTCTTTTAATTAATGTATTTATGTGTATGAGTGATTTGCCTGCATGGATGAAAGTGTACACATGTGTACAGTGCCCAAGGAAGCCACAAGAGGGCGTTGGAGCCCCTGGAACTGGAGTTACAAATGGCTGTGAGCTGCCATGTAGGTGCTGGGAACCAAAACTAGGCCCTCTGCACAAACAGCCAGTGCTCTTACCCACTGAGCCATCTCTCCAGCACCACCAGATTTATTTTATTTTTAATTATGTGTGTGTGAAGAGGGGGTATGTGCATGTGAGTAAGGGTGGCCACAGAGACCAGATTTCCTGGGGGTTGAGTTATAGGTTGTTTCTCTGTAAGAACAGACAGTGGTCTTAACTGCTGAGCCATCTCTTCAGCCCTCTAGCCCCAAATCCTTTATTTTTTAATAAATATTTATTTTTGTATTTGCTAATCCTGTATCATTTTCTTCTGTTTCCAGACCCTCTTGAATCACAAATGAGATAATGTAACTACTGCTCTATTCAAGGGTTAGCCTGTCTTTACTGAAGAACACTAAGCTCAGTCCTACTGTATGATTAACAAAGCTACTAAGCAACAGGTCGCAACACTACTGCAAGCAAGTCATGCAGATTAACTATTCCAGAAACACCACAGGCCAATGTCCTGCCCTCCTACATACGACTTCCAGACTATTTCTTCACAATACTCACCTATGCCTATTCACTCAGCTCACAAGGAACCTGTCTTCCATTTCAGACAGGCACATTCAAGTAATTACTAAAAGCTTACCATCAACACAGTTTGTGGCACCACCAGCCATTTCTAGTGTTTCTTCCCCTCAACACTGTACTTAACATCAACACTCCAACTTCTGAGACGCCTCCAACCTTCTCAGTAGACAACCATGGCTTCTACTGCACAAGCCAACCGACTGGAACTATTTCACACCCATACCCACCAAACCTACAAAGCTTCTTGCAGCTGTACCCAGATGTGCCTGCATTTGTGTTGGGATTAAGTGTTTCTTTTCTCTCTACATAAAACCAATTTCACTGCCTGTCCTCTGCCACTCTTCCTTCCTATCTCTAGAAACCATGCTCTCTCCCCTTAAGTTGTCTCTTTGGGGATCTTATCCACTCCCCCCCCCCCCACTGAACCAGAGCCATCTCTCCAGCCCACTGTATTTCTTTTTTTTCTTTGCCTTGTTGAGACAGAGTCTCCCTGTAACTCCAGCTGGCCTGGAACTCATGATATACACTATGTAGACCAGGCTGGCCTTGAACGCACAGAGATCCGCCTGCCTCTGCCTCCCAAGTTGTTGGGATTAAAGGTGTGCACCACCATGCCTGGCATCATTTCTTAATTTACATCTCCAGCCCTATCTGTTTAGAGGGCCAGCTCACACAGCTACTGTGTATATCACCTCTCCACTTGGTATCTCAGAGATATGGCAAATTGCTGTTGTGAACTGAGCTACCCCCCCCATATCTCAACTTAATATATGTAAAGCTTAACTCAATTTCTCCCATCATACTGATACTAAACAGCACAAACCATCAGCCCAGTAGCACAAGCCAGGAACTGAAAAGTCATGGATTTTCCTACCCTGTTTCCCATGTTTGCAGTTCCACTTCACAAACCTCCACTGCACCTCCCTTTCTCAGGCCACCAGCATCTTGTCAGTGACAAGGCAAAAGCCTCCAAGTAGTCTCCCTCATTCCACTTAGCACTTCATACAGAAGCCTAAGAGATCTACGGAAGCCAAAGAGATCTACGTAGCACTTTAACATCATTCCCTCGCTGAAAAGCCCTTTTCAAAAGCTACCAAACTGCATTTAAATTAGATCCAAATGAATTCTAAGATCTATAAAGCCACACACAATATGGCCGCCTCCAAATTTACCCCATGCCACTCCTCCTTTGCTCCAGCCACACTGCCTTTCGTTTGGCCCTAAGAACACGGTAATAAGTTTTGCCCCAGTGCCCTTCCAGATACTATCAATTCTTTTTTTTTATTAGTTAAAAAATTATTTTATTATTTTTATTTTATGTGTATGCATGTCATCGCCTGCATGTATCTAAGTGTACCTGTGCCATGCAATGCATGAGGAGGTCAGAAGAGGGCGTTGGATCCCCTGGAACTGGAGTTACAGAAGGTTGTTAGCTGCTATGTAGGTGCTGGGAATCGAACCCCGGTCCACTGCAAGGGCAGTCTGTGCTCTTAACCACTAAGCCATCACTCCAGTCCCAAATTTCATTTTCTTAAAGAAATGTTTTTTGTGTATGTATGTGTGCATCCATGTGTGGGGAGGCCCAAAGCTGACATCAAGTGTCTTCCTCAATCACTCTACTTTATTCAGGCAGGGTCTCTGAACTTTGAGGAAAGGAGGCTATTACCACAGGCTTGAAGAAACAGGTCTCAAGAGAACAATGAGCAATGAGAAGGGAGAGCCGCTTCCCATCAGGACCCACTGCTCTCTCTGCAGATCTCAAGCATTCCTGAAGGCAACAGGCTGCAGTAGATACACAATTATGATGAGGGTCCAAAACTCTGACATCACCAGCCTGACTTCAGCTTGTTTCATTTATGCTTTTCCCCTGTGCCAAAAGGAGGCTGTAATTTAAGACCTGAAACGGTCTTTAGAAACCAATCCTGTGAGTAAGGGAACCGGGTCTAGTGAAGTGGACTGATTCACCTGAGCCCTGAAGCTCCTCAGTGACAGAGCTGAGACCAAAGTCCCAATTCTCACAGAAATCTGTGTCATCTTAATAAAGAAGATCAGTATGAAAAAAGAAATGCATTTAGACTAAATTTATGTTTACCTAGCTCTGCCCCCAGGTACAGAGAACCCTTGTCACCAGCGGCACTGCTGGGAAGAGCCATTTTGATAGGGTATCCAGGGTTCAGAACTGAAATAGTCATTAAAACCATTTCATTTCTATTTTGATACTATTCATACACTGAAAACGAACGTATTAAATAGTTCCACCCCCAGGGCTGGAGAAATGACTCAGAGTAAAAGCCCTGGCTGTTCTTGCAGAGGATTCAGCTTTGGTTCCCAGCACCCACATGGCAGCTAACACCATCCATAACTTCAGTTCCAGGGAATCCAACACCATCTTCTGTCTGACCTCTGCAAGCACTGCATGACGCAGGTGTACTTACACACAAGCAGGCAATACACTCAAAGTACAAAGGAATATTTCTATTCGTATCTTTAGCTGACTTAATAATGACAACTATAGACCATAAAACTCAAAAGGTTATAGATAGCAGTTATGTAAGTATTTGAAAATTTCAAGTACTAATATGAAAAATTAAACTGAATTAAATTCAACTGAAGAGGGCTGGGGATATAGTTCAGCTGGTAGTATTTGCCTAGCTAGCATGCACAAACCTTTGGGTTTGTTCCACAGTACCACATAAAGTGTGCAAGATGGTGCAGGCCTGTAATCCTAGCACCTGGGAGGTAAAAGCAGGAACAACAGAAGTTCAAAATCATCCTTGGCTACATACTGAATTCAATGGCTAGGCCATAAAGATGAGAATATAGGGCTGGGGAGATGACTATCAGTAAAGTGTTTGTCATGCAAGCATGAAGACCTGAGTTCAGATTCCTAGTACTGATGTAAAAAGCTGGGCATAGGGCTAGAGAGATGACTCGGGTTAAGAGCACTGGCTGCTCTTGCAGAGGACCCAGGTTCAGTTCCCAACACCCGGTTGGCAGCTAACAACTATCTGTAACTCCAGTTTCAGGGGATCCGACGCCCTCTTCTGGCATCTGTGGGCATTGTAAAACATGGGTGCATTTACATACATGCAGGCAGAATACTCATGCATGTAAAATAAAAATTAATTAATTACTTGTTTTTAAAAAGCTGGGCACAGCTTTGTGAACCTATAATCCCAGTGCTCAGGAGGCATGGGCAAGAGGATCATTGGGATGAGCTGGTCAGCTAAGCCAGTCAAGTCAGTAAACTCCAGATTTAGTGAGATTCTATCTCAAAAACTAAGGTAGAAAGCAACTGAGGAAATCAAGAGACATTGATCTCTGGCCTCCACATGTACATGCACCTGCACATACACACAAACACATGCACATATATTTACCACACACATACACACACACACACACACACACACACACACACACACACACGCATAACCACTAAAGAATATGAACACTTACCAATTCAAAAAAGCAATGTGGAAAAAACGTAATGTAACACTTATTGTTTTGAAACACAGTCTCACTAATGTAGCCCAGTGGCCTTCAGTTCCCAGATTTTCCCATCTTAGCCTTCCAAATAGCTAGGACTAGAAACTAGAGACTCATACCCTCATGCCTCGCCTGGTATAGCACTTTTGCTTTTATATCAGAAATCAGATTTATATTAACATAAAAGAAATATATACTTATCTAGAAGACTGCTCACTGGTAACCAGATTATTCTAGAAAGAAAAACTTAAAATTACTCTTATTTTAGAAGGAAGAACTACTCCTTAGATCAGAATTCTCAACAGTACATTTCTAGAACTTAAGTTATAATATAGTCCTGTTAATACACCAAAAAGCAGTACTCGAATTTTTCACGGTTATGAAAAATAAGAAAAAGGTGATTTATTTATTGGGTGGGAGGTTGAGACAGGGTTTCTCTGTAGCCCCAGCTGGCCTAAAACTCACTACGTAGACCAGGCTGGCCTCGACCTCACATTTTCCTGCCTATGCCTCCTAAGTGCGAGAATTAAAGGCATATACTACCACATCCAGCAAAAAGGATGCTTTTAAAAAACAAATGGAGAGATGGCTTAGTGGTTAAGAGCATTGGCTACTCTTGCAGAGGACCTGGTTCGGTTCTCAGTACCCAGATGGCGTGTAACAACCATCCCTAACTCCAGTTCCAGGGGATCCAGTTTCAAGGAATCCAACACCCTCCTCTTGCCTCCACAAGCATTGCATGACATGGGTGTACTTACATACATGTAGGCAAAGTACTCATACACATAAAAAAATTGTTTTTAAGTGACATGACTGGTCACTCAGTTATCAAGATTGAAGATCTAATGATATAAACTGTATTTCATGTAGTTACAACTAGATATAGGAGGGGTAAGTAAAATGTGAGCTGTGTTGCTGGACAACCAGTGCTATTTAAACTATAGTAACAAATGTGTACACTGCAAAAAATTGTTTCTAAAAATTTACTTCATACTTTAAAAAATGTTTTTAAGTTATTAACAGAAGCATGAACTGCTTCATTCAAAGTTTATATACATCGTTCAAACTGCCAACATATTTCAATTAAAGTATCACATTCAATTCTTGTTTAAGAACATGAGTTTACACCAAAGTTTTGTGGCTAAGTGACATAGACTGTGTCCAGTGTTGGAAAACATTTAGAAACTGTTGTGGAATGAGGATTTGGAGCTCATCAAATTCACATGTTGAAACCCTAGTCCCCAGGGTGATGGTATCAGGGATGGAGTTTCAGGGAAGAAATCAGGGCAGAGGGCAGAGCCCTCCTGGTGGAATCAGTGCCTCTCCAGGAGCCAGGAGAGAGCTGAGATTGCCCTTCCAGAGGAAAGCAGGAACAGGGCCCTCACTAGAAAGAAACTGGGCTCACACCCCAATCTTGGACTTTTCAACTGTCAGAACTTTGAAGACTGAATACGGTTCAAGCCATGTGGACTATAATGTTTGATAAGATAACCAAACAGAAACTAAATTAATACAAAGTGACACATTCTTATTTCTCCTGCGTAACTAAACCAAAAATTCAGAATTCAGTCTTTAAAACAAGATAAAAGCACTTGAGAATCAGAAGTTGTAGGCCAGCCTGAGCTATACTGTGAGTTCCAGGCCAGTCCTAAATATAGCAAGTCTCTTTATAAAAACAAACTCAACCAACAAAAACAAAGACATTGCCTAAGTACAAATACAAAATGATGTCTATTAATTTCAATGTATTATCTGATACAACATATACTAACCCAAGGTAGCTGAGAGGTTTTTTTCAGATCACATAAACCATGCATGCAATTACAGAGTGCGTACAAGCAGATAGCACAGAACCACTCATTTCCAGAGGGTGGGTAACTTTCTATTCAATACTGAAAGCTAACTGCTAATTTGGTTCAACCTGGCTTAGTCCCTAGAAGCCAGGGCTCAGGTTGCAGACAAAGTAAATGACCAACAAATTCTAAAGAGTAACATCAGGGTAAACACACCAGTTAATATTCAACTCACATTAAGAATAGTTGGATTTGTCTTTTAAAAAGTGACCAAAGCCTAGTTCAAATGATAATTTAGGAAGCACATTTTATTGGCTTTGACATTTTAAGTTTCTCTCAGAAAATGCTAACCAGTTCTAATATGTTCAGATTTGCACGTATAAATCATTTCCCTCCACAAATCCTTTCCCGTGTTCAGTCAGGTTCCCAGGATGGTCCTTTAACTACTTATTTTATGCTGTACTCACTACATCTTAGTAATTACTATTTAAAGACTATCTTTCCCCGTGACTAAAAGGTGAATGATGGTAAAATGCAAGTTAATTTTATTCACTCCAGTAGTTCTTATTTAAAAATATTAAGTAGGTGAGTGAAGAAATGAAGTGTAAAATATCACTGAGTTTAATCAGAGCTTTCCTTCCTATATGCTAATCCCCTTCTCCACACTAACAGAGGAAAGCAGGAACAGGGCCCTCACTAGAAAGAAACTGGGCTCGCACAGTATGCAGTAGCACTGCAGTCCCCAGCCCAGAATGCCTTCTAACTTTAACAAAGGCCAGTCATTAGTCATGCTTCTAAGTCTCCATCATCTTCCTGTCTCAAGATGCCTTTCTCTATCATTCTATCTATTCATAGTGACCCATTTTCATTGTTATTAGAAAATTGCTGACTGACAACAGGAACTGCTTCTCCCTCCACCAAAGCTTGCTGCTGTTCCTATGAATGAGATCAAGTCCAGCACCTCGTATCCCACACAAGTTCCATACCATGTTCCTCTACAACCTAAAAACACAGTATGTAGAGAAGCCGTACAGGAATGTCCTAACCCACCCCATCATCCCTCTTTGCTAGCCCAAGTTCTTTAAGACATTTACTCCCCAAACTCCTAAGGTCAGAATCTTAATAGTGGAGTGTCCTCAGCCAAGGAGAGCTTCAAGGAAATCATAACAATTATTAGATAACTATTATTTATGTGCCAAAAACTGTTCTAAGTGCTTTACGAGTGTGAGTGTGTGTGTGTGTGTGTGTGTGTGTGTATTTAATTCTCAGAAACCCCTATGAGGTAAGTATATTTCTAACCCTACTTTACTTATCTGAAAACTAAGGCAGAGATACTAAGAAACTTGGCACATGGCCACACAGCTTATGTGGAGTCACGTTAAGTGTTCAAACCATGTGGTCTTGCTTTAGGGAAATTAATCAGATTTCACACCATTAAACAGAATTGGCAAAAACAACAACAACAACAAAAATCTTCCAAAATGGTTTTCACAAATGAACAAATCAAAGATTTCTGAATACACACTACAGTTACACTATCTTAAACTGTAATTCATATTTTAGGTCTGTAGCATATTTGAAGAATAACATTTATACTGACTTTCTAACTACCAGAGATTCTGTTAATCCTTTTAACACCATATTTAGTCAACATACTAATAAGAAATAAGAGCATAAACCAAAGTTGAGTGAGATTAAATAAAGCTTGCCTATAATACACATAACTTGTCCAAGGTCATATTTAACTACTTATATGGCCAAATCTTAAACTAAGTTCTTAACTACTAACAAAAGAAGGCATTTTTCTGATTACAATACTAACTTGATGTGAATACTGTTACATCAGTGCAGTATAACTAAAGCATCAAAGTGGGAATGGAGAGATGGCACTGACTGCTCTTGCAGAGGACCTGGGTTTGATTCCCAGCACCCACATGGTGGCTAACAACCACCCGTAACTCCAGTTCCGGGGGAATCCGATGCCTTTTTCTGACCTCTGCGGGCACTGCACGACACAGGTGCACTTACATGCAGGCAATACACTCATACACATAAAAAATTAAAAAATTAAAAATTAAATATTTTTTTAAAAAAGATTTTAAAAAGTTACTGCTTGTAAAACACTTTCACACATAATTCTTCATAATATTACTAATACGAATTCAATAAAGTTAAACATGCTTACAGCAAAGAATAACTACTACATGAGACCCTATCACCAAAGAAAAAAGGATTAACGGGCTGGATAGATAGCTCCGAGGTTAAGAACACTGGCTGTTCTTACAGAGAACCAGGGTTCGAATCCCAGCACCCCATATGGCAGCTAACAACTGTCTAAAACTCCAGTTCCAGGGGATCTGACATCCTCTCTGTCCTCCACAGGCACTGTACAACACAAGTGCACTTATATATATACAGGCAATATATAATACACATAAAATAAAAATAATAAAGAAAATAGTAAAAAATTTAAAAAGCATTAACATAAAGAAGCCAGGCATGGTGGTGCACGCCTTTAATCCCAGCACTTGGGAGGTAGAGGCAGGTGGATCTTTATGAGTTTGAGGTCAGCCTGGTCTACACAGGAAGTTCCAGGCAGCTGGGACTACAGGGATTAGTCTCAAAAAGACCAAAAAAAAAACTATTAACATGAAAAAATATATATATACTAATTATGCAAATATTTATTAAGCATAAATTACGGTTCATGTGATCATAGACTAATACAATAATTTTATAACAAATTGCATACATATGTGTTTCAAAAATGAATAGATATGAATTTGCAATCACAAATCTAAGCACGGAATGTCTAAAAGGGTTACTTAAAAATATTTTGCAGGGGCTGGAGAGATGGCTCAACGGTTAAGAACACTGGTTATTCTTGCAGAAGACCCGGGTCCGAATCCCAGCACCCACATGGCAGCTAACAACTGTCCATAACTCCAGTTCCAGGGGATCCGAGGGCCTCTTCTGTCCTCCGCGGGCATTGTACAACACGGGTGCACTAACCTACGTGCAGGCAATACACCCATACACATAAAATAAAAATAATAAAAAGAGATTAAAAAAAAAAATCTTGGGGCTGGAGAGATGGCTCAGCAGTTAAGAGCACTGACTGCTCTTGCAGAGGACCCGTGTTTGATTCCTAGCACCCACATGGCAGGTACGAACCGTCCTTAACTCCAGTTCCAGGGGAACCCAAAGCCCTCTTCTGACCTCCTCGGCATTGTATGACACAGGTGCACTCGCATACATGCAGACAATACACTCATACACATAAAATAAAAATAATAAAATATTTTTAAAAAGATTTTTAAAAAAATCATCTTTCGGAGGGGCTAGAGAGATGGCTCCATGGTTAAGAGCATGGGCTGCTCTTGCAGGGAACCAGCATTTGGTTTCCAGCACCAAATGGCTGCTAACAACCATCCTTAACTCTAGTTCCAGGGGCTCTGATGCCCTATTCTAGCCTTTTGGGGCACTGAACACATATAGTGGACTTGCATTTATGAGGCAAAACACTCATACACATAAAATTTTTTTAAAAAAATTAAAAAAGCATCTCAGAATGTTTTCCTCACACTAGGTGTTAACATTCTTATTTTCACAAAATAAATAAAAATACTGCACACAGAATTGGGGAAATGGCTCAATGGTAGGGTGCTTACAAGGCCATGGGTTTGAGTTCCAGCACCAAAAATAACAAATAATTTGAATACATTAGCTTTTCTCTGAAAGGACTTTCATGGATTTCTATTTAAAAAAAAAAAAAAAAAAGGCCCATGTTTTCATGTGCCAAGAAATAATTTCACTTCACTCCTTTGTTACAAATGAATATAAGACATTGCTCTTATGAAAACGTATTAAGTAGGGAATTAATTTACCACTGGCTATAAATTTTTCAAATCCCAGAAATACCATCATCCACTTATTGGTCAACTGTATTTCAGAAATCTCACAAAAGCAGCAGTTAAATAGCTCTTTGTTACATTACAGAGGCAGGTGTGTGCTTCAAAGTAAGGGGAACAGTGGAATGATAGCTATTTTTCCTGTTGTTTTAGGGGGTGGTAACAAAAGCAATCCCAAAAGCAATCCTTCTGAGGTGTACACTCATAATGCTGAGATTTACTAATTATTCTAGACCATATTTTCGACACCTCTCCTCACCCCAGTACCATAATCACATTTTCCATGCTGACAAGAATGGAGTCATTCCACTGGTGCAGCACTAAAAGTTTATAAAGCAGTTTAATCCAGAACATCTCATTCAGTTCTCAAAAAAGTCTATCAGAATTTGTGTTTGCTTTTTTCATTTGTTACTACATTTTTTAAATTTGTATGTGCTTATGCGCCTATGTACCCATGAGTGAGTGTGTGTGTGTGTGTGTGTGTGTGTGTGTGTGTGTTGTGGGGGGTCATACAAATGCTACAGCATGAGTCTGGAAGAGGATAACTTGCAGGGGTCAGAGCTCTCCTTCCACCATGTGAGTGAAGGGGACCGAACTCAGATTGGCAGACTTGGTAGCAGGTACCTTCACCTGCTGAACCATCTTGCTAGCCCTGTTTGGTTTTTGCTTTTTGAGATAGGGAGGAGCTCATGGAGCTCAGACTGGCTTCAAACTCACTATGTTGCTAGGTTGGCCTTGAACACATGATCTCCCGGCCTTCCTCCCAAATGCTGGGGTTATAGGCATGCACCACCATGCATGGCTTCAGAAGACCCACTCAGAAGGTTGGATTTGTTGTCCAAGAATCACACAAACCAGGAAGTGGTAGGGTCAGAAGTTGAAATTGGACCTGCTGGCAATGTAGACAGCAAATTCTTTTCTTACCAATCATGTATCCATTAGTACCTACAACAGTCTGATGACAGTTGATATTATAGAAAATCTATAACCGACAACGTCTAAAGAATATAAGCAGGGTGCACACCCAGTCCCAGCTACTCAGGAAGCTGAAGCAAGGAGATCATTTGCCTAGGAATTCCAGAGCAGTCTCAGCAAAATAAGGAGATACCATCAGAAAAATAAATACTCAAAAATATTATCAATAGTTATCTAATAAGAGTTCAACTGAATTTAAAGATACAGTATGTGAAAGAGAATTTATTTTTAAAAATTAAGTAAAATTTAGTGATAACTATTTTTTTTTTAATATTTATTATTTTTATTTCATGTGTATGAGTGTATTGCCTTTGTGCATGAGTGTACCCACCATGTCGTGCAGTGCTTGCAGAGGTCAGAAGAGGGCATCGGATCTGGAGTTATGGACAGTTGTTACTGCCAGGTAGGTGCTGGGATTCAAATTTGGGTCCTCTGCAAGAGCAGACAGTGCTCTTAACCGCTGAGCCATCTCTCCAGTCCCTGATAACTTTATTTTTAAAAGATAAAGAGGCTGGGCAAGATGGCACACACCTTTAATCCCAGCACTAGAAAGAGACAGGAGACCAGCCTGGTCTACACAGCACGTTTCAGGCTATCTGGGACTATAGGGAGATGCTATCTCAAAAATAATTAAATAAGTGAAGAGATTTTTTTTTAATTTTATTATTTTTATTTTATGTGTATGCGTGCATTGCCTTTATTTTATGCCGTGTTGTGCAATGCCCCTGGAGGTCAGAAGAGGCTGTTGCATCCCCTGGGACTGGAGCTACGGACAGTTAGCTGCTATGTGGGTGCTCGGATTCGAACCCAGGTCTTCTGCAAGAACAACCAGTGTTCTCAACCACTGAGCCACCTCTCTAGCCCCCTGTGAAGAGCTGTCTTAGCAAAGGGTGAGGAGCTGTTTTACAGTGTGGCTATGAACTGCGGAAGAGACACCACAATTTTATATATATCTTAATTTCACACACTTAAACCTCTAGACTTCATGCATATTTTATAAATTAAAGATCAGTTTTAGTCCAATTATCATAAGAGGAAAAACCGGCAAAATGTGAATATGGATATATATCAGATGATAGTACTGAATCAGTATTAAATGTCTTAAATTTGATAAAAATGTACTGCAATTATTTGAGAGGTCTTTTTTCTTAGATAGCACATGTTTTTGAGTATTTAAGAACAAAAGGTTATAATGTCAACAATTTGCTCAAACAGCTCTAATAGATGTGTGTTTGTGTGTAGAGAAATCAAATGACAAAATGCTGCCAGATGATCTAGATGGAAATTAAACAGTCTTCACTGAATTATTCTTTGACCTAGTAAGAAATATTTAAAAAGAGTTGATGATAAAAGGTAAAATTTAAAAGTATTTTCTTTCATTTTTTTTTAAGCTAAGAAGACATTCCCATTCCTAGCAACTGACTTTTTTGTTTTGGTTTGGGGTTTTGTGTCAAGGTCTCTCTGTAGTCTCAGTTGGCCTGGAACTTGCTATGTAGACCAGGCTGGCCTCTATCTCACAGAGATCTGCCTGCCTCTGCCTCCCAATCACTGGGAGTACACCACCATGCCCAGCCCAACAAGATCTTTTGTAAATAACTTAATAATAGCAAATATACTCTTTTTAGGGCCCCTATAAATAAGTTAACTCTAGTTGGAATCAAACAAATTCTTTAAAAAATATTTTTATTTTTTTATTTTATGTGCATGAGTGCATTAACTGCATGTAGATAAGTGAACCTGTATCGTGCAATGCCCATGGAGGCCAGAAGAGGCCGCTGGATCCCCTAGAACTGGAGTTGCAGACAGTTGGTAGCTGCCATGTGGGTGCTGGGATTCGAACCCGGGCCTTCTGCAAGAACAACCAGTGTTCTTAACCGCTGAGCCATCTCTCCAGCCCAAAAGTCCAGGTTTTTTGTTATTTTGTCTCCCCCCCCCCCCCAGAGCTGAGGACCAAACCCAGGGCCACTGAGCTAAATCCCCAAGCCCCGAAACAAAATTTTTTATTTTGTAAAAAACTGGGGCATAAAACATGCCAGGGAAAAACAAGGCAGCAAATACCACATAATGTGTCCCCAAACAGCTCACTCTTCATTGAACGCTATAAAGACTATAGTAAACTGCATGTACTGTTCTCTATTTTTAAGGGTTTTTTCTTTTTAAACATTTTGGGATTAAGGGTCATGATGTATGTGTGGAGGTCAGGTCAAGAGGTGACTCTGAGGTCAGGTCAAAAGGTAACTTTTAGGCGTCATCAGCTCTCTCCTTCTACCATGTGGGTCCCAGGAACTGAATTCAAGTTGTCAGGACTGGCAGTCAAAGTCTTTGCCTACTGAGCCATCTCTCCCACCCAAGGAGCTTAAAATTTTTAAAGAAAGAGATAAGACAGGCATGGTGGTACACACTTTCAATCCCAGGACTTGGCAAGTAGACACAGATGGATGTCTACGAGTTCCAGTCCAGCCAGGGCTACATAGTGACTGTCTCAAAAAAGAACAGGTAAAAGTCAATATGCAGTTCCTATGGACCATTCATAGTATTTGAAACACTAAGTAAGCCTGCTATCAGATTTAACTAAGACTTGATTCACTATGATTTCAATACTATTTCTTCCACCCCAGCCCCAAAGATTTAAAAAGTCTTATAACCTAATATACTATACCAGGAATGCAGTGAGGCTGTATTATGTAGACATTTAATGTCCATGAAATCACTCATCAGCCTTCAAAGGGGAAATCAGATGTTTCCAGTGTTAACACCATTCTCCTAAGTAGAGTCCTCCTTGGGGAGTGTTGAGGAGGGTGGGAAGGGAGCTGTCCACCTTGAGGGATTTTTAAATAATTTTACTAAAATCTATTTTTCGCTTAGGTCATGCATGTTACAATCTAATTGGATACCAACATAAGTGCATTTTATTCTGTTATTATAGGATAAGAACAGGACATACTTTAAAGTAGGAATTAACTACATCCTAAAGGCTATACTCAGAAACAATCTTCGATCTTTTTTTTTTGGTCTTTTTCCAACAAGGTCTATAGCCCCAGCTGGCCTGGAACTCATTATGTAGAGCAGACTGGCCTCCATCTTCCAGAGATCTGGCTGCCTCTGCCTCCCAAGTGCTGGGACTAAAGGTGTGTTCATGTGCACCCAACCCAAAAAACTGTTACATCAAGTCCATTCATTTCTCCATGGTTACCCTGGAATCCCCCAACTTGCATTTTGGGTCTATATCATCCAACCTTATTTAACTCCTCCTCAGTGTTCCTCTACAGAGGCTAAGCTGGAAGAAATGCATCAGTTTCCCCTCCAAGCACACAGAACCAGTTGCTTGAGACTTCTGTTCAGTGAATTCCATACCACTAGCATTCCCTGTTCTTTATCAAAAATAAATTTTTATAGAAAGATAAAATTTTAGGGGCTGGAGAGATGGCTCAACAGTTAAGAGCACTGACTGCTGTTGCAGAGGACCCAGGTTCAATTCCCAGCACCCACATGGCAGCCACAAGCCGTCCTTAACTCCAGTTCTAGGGGAATCCGAAGCCCTCTTCTGACCTCCGCGGCAGTGCACGACATGGGTGCACTCACATACATGCAGGCAATACACTCGTACACATAAAAAAAAGAAAAGAAATAAAAATGTTTTAAAAAAGACAAAAATTTAATTGTAAG
The DNA here is from genome assembly GCF_000622305.1 of Nannospalax galili. Taxonomy (NCBI): domain Eukaryota; kingdom Metazoa; phylum Chordata; class Mammalia; order Rodentia; family Spalacidae; genus Nannospalax; species Nannospalax galili. Next base: position 8,819,318 of record NW_008343385.1, on the reverse strand, counting down.
TAGAAGTTTGAAAAAGATTTGTAAAGTGACTCTAAAACTCTATGAGAACAAAAACTCATCTCAGGCTAAAGTTAGCTCAGAGTCCCTCCCCCGACCCCAAAGCCCCACAGAAACAATAAAAGATCAGTTAAGTACCTCACTGGCACTCAGAACGGTCTGTGCTGAACTGAGTGCTGCGCCTCACTGGCATAACTCTTTAATGCTTCCCAATGATCCCCAGACCATTTCAAAGTTGGTGTAGACATAATTACTTTACAATTTTATTCTCCCCTCCCTTTTCTGGAGGGTGTGTGTCTTATTTTACAGTCCTTATCCTTAACATATTTAACTTTTTCTTTGAAGAAAACAAAAAGACCACACAAGGTTGGAGAGATGGCTAAGTTAGGTTAAGAGTACTGCAGGTTCAGTTCCTAGCATCCACACGGAGGCTAACAACTGTCCATAACCCCCCAGCTCCAGGGGATCTGACTCCCTCTTCTGGACTCCACTGGCACTGCATGCTATGGTGTACTGGTGTGCTTTCATATAGGTATGCAGGCCAAATAGTCATACACACATAAAATAAAAGAAAAAAGAAAAAGACAGACAGACTACCCACGCCAAGCATAGCAGTGTATGCCTGGAATTCTAGTAGTCAACAGGCTACATGGTGCCAGGCCAGCCTGAGCTACACAATGAGATCTTGTCTTAAACCAACAACACATTCAACACATGATCTACTTGTATGAAAACATCCTTATGTGACACAAGTGCTATGTACAATGAAAATATTTAAAAATATGCACCTTTAAATTTTTATTTTTAACAAAAAACCCTGTAATATTTTAAAGTCTCTATTTTAAAGCTTTCAATCTGAATTTTAAAAAGAAATGAAAAAACAAATTTTCATACACATTAAGGTGTGTGCAATAATGAGATTGTCTAGGATCAACCTAGACTGGGTCACAGATGAAGTTTCTGTCCTATCAGGATATAAATCCCTTAAAGTCCACACCATATTCATAGCATCTACTCTATCTTTTTTAAAAGGCTAATGCTGAATGACCAATGTATTTTACACTAAGATTTAAGAGACATTTCAGATAACATTTCAGTAACAAATCTAAGAATCCTGTTTTAATAACTTTACCCGAAATGCAATGTTCTTTATAAAATTCCAATCAAATACAAAGGTATCACTGTCTCACTATGCTTTCATCTTGTTTAATTAAAATGCTCTATTCTAGGATGAACACAGTCACTTCACAATAAATCCAATACTCAAGGGCTAAACTACATGGTTGTTTCATAAACTTTTTTTGCTCATATGCATCTTTGTGGATCTGAAGACAGCAAAGTAACCTCTTCCCAGAGCTTCCATGTGTGCATACAAAATCTTTACATTTTGCTGAAGGGAATTTCATCCTGGGATCTCTCAGCTCCAGAGAATCAAGGGCTGCCATGAACACTGTATAGGAAGACAGCCTTAAACTATAACCCCCTGGCAATCATCTATCCTGCAATGAAATTGAAAAGGGTATCAGACAGGCATTGGGAGTCTGAAGATACAGGTTAATGCTGCCTGTCAGACCCTGTCATTAACTGCTCCATGGCCACAGTGGCCTGATTCTGCTACAGGCCCATTACGAATCTGGAATCCGGAAACACCAGACTCTGTGCCATCTCATCTCTACAACGACCTCTACCTCTTATCTAGACTCTGCAAGCTGCTTTGATCTCCCTTAGCCACTGTTGACAAGTAGCCATCAAGTCTGCCCTTTAATATCTTTAGTGACAACACAGCTCAGGGCTTTAGCAGTTAACCCCTTCCAGTTTTAGGCAAACCTGAAAAACTACTAGATTCTTTTCTCATGTGCCTAACCTGATTTGTGAACCTTTTAAATGTTGCCCTACTCATTTCTCCTCTGTGTACTTTCCAAAAGTTAATGAAACAGCTTATCATTCAAAATAGGTAATCCAAAAACCCGAAAACAAAAATCATTGAGCTCTACTTTTATAACAGGAAAATCTGAAATATGTTGAAAAATGCTTCCTACTTGGAACTTAAAACACAAGAAGGCTCAGAATTTTCAACTAAAGATACAAAGTTTCCAGGTGCAAGCCCTTCCTACCCCTTCAGGCTTGTTTTCACTGCACAGACAATTAGACAGCCACCAGCTTTAAATGACTAAGATTATAGTTACTTGAAATTAACATCAATTCTGTCTGCAAACAATTTACCCTCTACATTTCCATTTATGACTGTGATTTCATAGCAGTTATAATCAATGTGATACAAATATAGTAGAAATCATTATTTATTCATTAAAGCCTGGCTTTTGAGAATTACAAGTTGCCTCAGTCACCTTCAACAGCTTTTACTGCAACATAAAAAAACTACAATGTATTAATAGAATGTATTTTGCACACATAAGGCAATCTGATACAAATGCTTGTTTCCTTGGAAAATAAGAATATAAGCAACCCTATTTGATATTCTTCATCCTTAAGTAACCTCACAGGTGCCCGACCAGAAAAAAAAAAACAAAAAAAAAAACAAAACTGGGTCAATATTTTGCAAACAGTGATTGGTTTACTTGAATCAAAAACGGTTAACTGTCAATTGCTTGGTTAAACCAGCAAAATCTAATTTTCAAAGGGCTCCTAGGGCCTCTCTTTCTTGGGCTATGCCTGCAGGGAGTCAAACAATAGACAGTCCTAAGGAGAAGGCCACCCTGTGAGGAGTCTCTCTTTGGTCTTTCAGTAATTAAATTTCCTGCAGGGGCATAGGGCAGAGCCACCTATATGAATTCAACCTTATTTTCCAAATTGTATGAGGCTGCTATTTCACTTAAGTTTATATGGTAAAGACAGTCCCCTCCCCCTTGATAAACACATTTGATAAATAACCATTCCTTACTTCTCTGGGACAGCTGCAAGAATGAATTCTGTTTAAAACCAACCAACCCAGACTAAAAAGACTACTACTAAAAAGGCTACACAAAACATCTTATCACAACTGCATTATATGCAGAATCAAGCACTTTAGGGCCCAAGAGGGCAGTCCTCAGACAATTTTTCTTATAAAATCACCTATCTCATCCTGTCAATGGATTCTTCCAGCTGAAAATGGTTTGATTTATCAAAGTGTATAATGCAAAGTTTTCTCAAATGTCTTTTTCTAAGATAGCTCACCACTTAAAATCTAGTCAGACGCAATCCAGCATGGATGTGGATGTGGACTCAGGCAAATATCGTCAATCTCAAATTAGTTTAATAAAGGCTGCTTTTAACACAAAGTTCTTTGACTGCCTTGTTATTAAATATAAAACCAAATGCTTGAAATAGCTTACTTCCAGCACGGAACAGAGATACCAAGTTTGTCAAACACTGCCCCACCCCTTGTAAGAGCGAATGACTGGAACATTTGGAAGTACTACATCACGTAGTAGCTCAGCTACAGAAACTTCGTACCGACGCCAGTAGTTGCACATTCCCTAGTAGTTTTCTTAAGTAGACTGACCGCACGTCGCCCTCGATAACCACCGCCATCAACACCCAGGCACAATGAGAGTAAGAAATGCTATTCCAGTCCCTGTAACACCATCTCACAACTTTCACCTACATATTTCCCCTGGTGTTTTCAAAGAGAAGTCTGCACCCCTAAAGAATCAAGGAGTTCCCAGCCTCCCAGGAATCGGCAATGAAGTCTAGGAATCTATCTTACGTTGATTCAAAGTGACCAAACAAGTCGCAAAGGAGGCCAGGTCTACGTGTCCTAATATTGACAGATTTCACATCTCAAAAGCAGCCCTTGTGGGGGTGCTAGGATTTCCAAAATCAACCCCTCCCCCCTCCGTCTTTGCTCCCCACCCCCCTCCCATTCTGGGAAGTCCTTTTTAGAAGCGGCTGGGATGCTACTCACCGAGTTTTTCCACCAACTTCAGCATCACCCCTCCGATGTGCACCTCCCCAGTCACTCTAAGGGTGACATCGCGGTTCAGGTCCGTCACATGGACGCTCAGTTCCCACGTCCCATCCGCGTAGCAGCCATCTGGCATCCTTATCCCGTCCAGAGCCATGGCTCCTTCCTGCGAGCGCGGAGGAAATGGCTCTCGTCAGCGTCACTCCCCCAAAGGAAGACAAACCCCACTGAGTCCGCAGCGCGGGCTGCGGCGAGGGAGAAAGCGGAGGAGCCGAGGCCGTAGGCGCACACGCCGGGCGGGAGCAGAGCGTCCTGGGCCTCGGCGCCATCTGGCATCCTTATCCCGTCCAGAGCCATGGCTCCTTCCTGCGAGCGCGGAGGAAATGGCTCTCGTCAGCGTCACTCCCCCAAAGGAAGACAAACCCCACTGAGTCCGCAGCGCGGGCTGCGGCGAGGGAGAAAGCGGAGGAGCCGAGGCCGTAGGCGCACACGCCGGGCGGGAGCAGAGCGTCCTGGGCCTCGGCCCCCAGCGTCCGCCTAGCGGACCACG
>NW_008343385.1:8810654-8814324 GCF_000622305.1 Nannospalax galili | reverse complement strand
GGGCGGGCGGGCGGCGGCCCTGGGGCGAGTGCGCGGGCCGCCGGTGCGGGCCCGGCAGTGTCTGCAACGTGAGAAACGACTGCGGCAAATTCCCAGGCCCGCGATGTGTGCGGGGAACCCAGTTCCTCCCGCTCCCTCCCGGAGCTGGAGCAGGCCCAGAAAGCTTCCCCGCGGCCGGGAGTTGGGGGCTGGAATTGGGGCTGGAGAAACTTTACAGAGTCTGTGCCCCAGCCCGGTCCATCTACGTCCCACAAAAGAATGAGAAAAGTCAGAGGGAGGCGAACCACAAAAACTGCCTTGCAAGCAATGTCCGGCACAATCAGCAACTCCCACTGGACTCCCGGGAGCTGGCGAGCATTCTTAACCCCTTCCGACGGAAGCGCCCGCCAGATGCGCGTCAAGCTCGGCCCGTTGTCTCTCTGGCTGGAAATGGGGGTGGAAAAATCCCTCAGGCCTGAGGTTTACTCAAAACCGCTTTTTCAGCCTCTTTGCCAGCTGTTAGCCCGTATTTGAGCATTTTTATCTGTAACCCAGAACTAAGAATATCAAGTCTTTTGGATGCACGCACATCCTTTAGAGCTCACCCTCCGCCACACCTTGAAGGAATTTTAATAGCTTTGGACCGCTGCCCGCAGATACTGGGGAGAACTGAAGAACTTTACCTGTTGAGGCTGGCTAGTGATGGAGAATGGCCCTCCTGCGCACTTCCACTTTTCCCATTTACTGTCGCATTCTATTGAGGAACCTCAGAACCAGCAAGCCAAGGAAATTTCCTCTTCTAGGAAATGCAGCTCATAAAAATATTTAGATCCGGAAGGCTCAGATGAGATTTACTAAAAAAGACCCTAGTTTTAAATCTGTTGGGCTTCTGGAACTGTCTTAATGCTTCGAAAGGGAACCAACCGAGCCAATAACCTTTGTTCTCATCAACACTAGCCAAAAGAAGGGGTGGGACCCACAAGGGAGTGGAGGCAGAGAAACTTAGTCAAATGCCAGAGGTTTGAAAAAACAACAAAAAAATAAAAGCACTCTAGCGATGCTAGCTGCTGCTCATCGTGGTTATTGCCTTGAGGCTTGCCTTTCTCCAATTATGTGTACTCGTGGAAGTTTCAAATAGTTGACTTGGAAGCGGTGTTGTCCAGGGTGGGAGAAGTGCTCATGAAGTTATGGTTTTAGAAAATATGTAGGAAATGTTTTTAATAAAATTAGGGGATTACACCAGGCACATGGAGCATACCTTTAAACTCAGCACTCAGAGACAGAGGCAGGCAGATCTCTCTGAGATAGAGGCCAGCCTGGTCTACATAGTGAGTTCCAGGCCATCTGGGGCTACAGGGAGACCCTGTCTCAAAAAATAAACAAAACGGGTCTGGAGAGAGGGCTCAGAGCTTAAGAACACTAGCTGTTCTTGAAGAGGACCTGGGTTCAGTTCCCCCGCATCACATGGTGGCTAACACACTTCCGTAATTCCAGTTCCAGGGGAATCCAACGCCCTCTTCTGACCTTCGCTGGCATTGCATGGCACAGGTGCTCTTAAACGCAAGCAATACACACATAAAATTTTAAAAAATATATTTTACGCTTTTAATTCCAGCACTCAGGAGACAGGCGGATCTCTGTTAATTCCAGGCCTGCCTGGTCTACAAAGGGAGTTCCAGACCACGTAATTCCAGTTCCAGGGGAATCCAACGCCCTCTTCTGACCTTCGCTGGCATTGCATGGCACAGGTGCTCTTAAACGCAAGCAATACACACATAAAATTTTAAAAAATATATTTTACGCTTTTAATTCCAGCACTCAGGAGACAGGCGGATCTCTGTTAATTCCAGGCCTGCCTGGTCTACAAAGGGAGTTCCAGACCAGCTAAAGCTACAGGAAAATTCTGCCTCAAAATCTGTGCAGGCAGATGTGCCCTGAGTCCTCAGAGTCCTCCTTCAACTACACAGTCTAAAAGTCTTGAGACCCTTAGGGAAGAGACGGTCAGTTAATCTTGAGGATGAAGGGATATATTTTATAACCATATGGGAGCTTGAGCAGGGCAGAGTTCCTGTCCTGAATTCAGGATTGAAACAAGGCGTCCAGCAGCACCTCTCCTTCCCTGCTTCTCACCTACCCATGGACACCAAAATATATAGATCCTCAAGTCCTGTACATGGCATAGGATTGATATACAGGCAATGCATATCCTCCTCAATACTATATTTTTGCTTGAGTGTGTGTGTGTGTGTGTGTATGGTATGAATGTGCATGTTCATGTTGCTTTTGTATGTGTGTGCACATCTAGGTGGAAGCCGGAGGTTGACGTCAAGCATCTTCCTCTATTGCTCTCTGTGACTTTGGTTTGTTTTTTGAGGCAGATTCTGTCACTGAACCTAAAACTCACCGAGTGATCTAGGCTGGCTGGCCAGTGAACTCCAGGAATCCACCTGTCTCTGCCTCCCTAGCACTGGGGTTCAGATGCAAGCCCACAGTGCTGGCTTCATACATGGGTGCTAATACTTGCACATCCTTTCCAAACAGAGCCCTCTCCCTAGCCCCTCCTAGAATCCCCTCATAGGGTGTACGTGCTGTGTGAATGTTGTCACACTGTATTAACTCAAAAAGACCAAAAAAAAAAAAAAATCTGTAGAAAACTGTCTATGCAGTTGTAAAACCTAAAGCTTACCTATTTTGAAGTATTCAGAGGAAGAAACTGGAAGGAAATTCACCAGGTGTTAGTGAGTGTTGGGATCTTGAGGATTTTGTTTTGTTTTATTTACTTTCTGTTCCTTATTTTCTACAAACTCAAAAGCTTAGCATCCAGGGCTTTTCTGTCACCTCTAAGCATCCAGTGTCACAGTTTCTCTCTGCCCACCACTGCAGTCAAATAGACACAATGCACAGAGCCAACTACTGGACTCTCGGGAAGGATTTTCAGAGGTTTTCCCTTGGGTGTTTTTTAGACTCTCCATATAAAACTTGGTCTTTATGTTATCCATAAGTTTGCAAATAGTTTGGTGCAAGGAAAAGAGGAAACAGGTCGATTCCAGGTCAACGTAAATGTCAAAGAATCAGTAGGTCCACCCCGTAGACAAATCTCATTACTGGGAAACCCCTACGTTAAAATTTCACATAGCTGTTTCTTTCTTCACCTTATCTACAGAGTGTTGGCAATGTATAAGGTGTAAGTTAGAAGACAGTGGACGCTGGAAGTGGCCCAAAACAAGAAAGCAAGTGTGTCCATAGTTGGAGGCTTAGGAGAGTGGGGTAAAGTTTTAAAATTGAGTCAGCAATAAGACCCAGAATTATCCTTGATGACCTACGCATGTGCTCCACACCGCCCCCCCCCGCCCCCGTCCCCCCAAGCTCCAGAGCAACTAGTTTCTCAAACATGCCTTCCATGTTCTTTCTGAATATTCCTTTTCCTCCCGACAAAAGACAAAACTGAGACGCTAAATGTGGTGGTTCAAAACCCTCTTAAGACTCAGTTTCAGCTGGGTGAGGTGGCAAAGGCCCAGCACTCCGGAGGCAGAAGCAGGAGGATTTCTGTGAGATAAAGGCCAGCCTGGTCTATTAAGTTCCAGGTCAGCTGGGACTACAGGGAGACCCTTTATTTATTTTCTTTCTCTTTCTTTCTTTCTTTCTTTCTTTCTTTCTTTCTTTCTTTCTTTCTTTCTTTCTTTCTTTCTTT
>NW_008343385.1:8799996-8810523 GCF_000622305.1 Nannospalax galili | reverse complement strand
TGAACAACTCATAAAAAGTTTTTTTGAAATCCCAAAGACCCGGTTCCTACTTTTTCTAAAAAAAAAAAAAAAAAAAAAAAAAAAAACAGATCCTCAGTTTCCACACTCTAGATATTTTCCAGGGAGAGTTACTTTCTGAATACTCTTCCACTACAGAGGCTATTACCCTATGACTATTCATCCTTAATTCACTCTGATGCATGCTCCCTACGGTTATGATGGGAAGATTTTAATATTGTAAATAACTGTCCTATTGTAACTATAGTTCTACAAGAGACTTTACTACCTTTGAGAGTCAGCAGGATGTTTAAACAGTGATGCACAGGGAGGCGGAGACACTCAGTTAAATGCCTTTGGAGGAATAATTAGGATAGGCACAGCTGGTCCCTCCAGGCCTCTTAGTATTTCAAGCTGTTGCTGTTTTGAAGATTAAAGAGGAGTCAAGGCTCAAACCTCTGAATCTAGGATTTTTTTTCCTTGTGGCTCATCAAGTGAGGTCTTCAAGTGCATTTCTTAAATATTCACTTCTACCTGTTGTTCCTCTGGCATATTTTAATGTAGACGCTTATCTGGAACCCCACCAGAGCCTCTAAGACAATGCAATACTTGTAGTACTTACATCATGCTGAAAAGTAGCCGAGAACGCCAGTGTTTGGAAGAACAGCTCAAGCATTGAAAGCAGCAATCTCCAAATAAGGTACCAAGCACTAGACTTAGATTTAGACCAAATGATACCTCACAGATCTGCCGTCAAATGCAGCCCCAGGCTTGCTAATCTTCAGGTTGACTTCTACTTTTTCTCTGAACCTGCTTATGGTGTTCTTTAAAAGGCTAGTCTAAAAGCTTAGTACGAAACGTCATCATTGGTTTGAAAGGAAAGAGTTTGCAAGGATGACTATGTAAGAGGGGGACTTGGAATTGAATGAAGCCAGCCGGCAAAATGAAATGTACTGGATCATTCCTGTCAAATACTAGGTAAGGGCCTGCCAAGGGTGTTCGCTACAAAGGAGGCAGAAATCAAGGAGGGTGGGGTGTGTGCTAAGGGTGAGAAGGAAGGTTACTTTTTTTAATGCCTTCTTTTGAGACAGGGTCTCACTATGCATCCTTGGCTAGAGAGAGCCCCCTGCCTCTGCCTCCTGAGTGCTGAGATTAAACAAACACACCACCATTCCTGGCTTGGAAGGTTGCTTTTTCGATGAAGTAGTCCCTGTTTAAAAAAAAAAAAAAGCTGCAGGAAAAGGACTGGTATGCAAAGAAAGAAAAGATTCTAAGCATAGGTCTGTTTCAAACAGGCCAAAAGAAGGAATCTGACATGATAATGAAACCTCAACTTCAAGGGAAAAGAAATGCGTTCTTTGTATTTACTGCTTTAGTTACAGGAAGACTTTTGTAGAAATTTGTGTGGGGTGGTACCTTTTCTCTCTTTCTGTTTTAAGTTTGAATACCAGGATCTCTCATGAAATGTTCTGAACTTTGACAAAAATATGCAATGTTCGCATACACTCATAACAACATAGTAGCAATTGTGTGGTTAGCAGTGTTGGGCACTGAAATACACATGCATCTATGTAACACATGCAAGCTCTTAATGCAGCAAGCTTATATTTAAAACATCAGAGAGGATGAGCACCTATGAAAGAATGACGCTAGATAGACCCCCTACCTCACGCCATACACAACAGTGAACTAAAATGGATCATAGAGCTAAAATGCAAGTTCTAAAACTATAGTATTCCTAGAAGAAAGCCTAAGACTAAACCCAACTTTAGGTAAGGCAGAGACTTCTTAGATAAGATATCAAAGTAATAAGCTATAAAGGAAAATTGGGTAAATTGGATTTTGTCAAAATTTGAGGAGCAGGGGTAGAACATTTGCCTAGCATGTGCTAGGCCTTGGGTTCAATCCCTAGCATTCCAAAATAAGTAAGTAAATAAATTACATGTCAAAAAACAAAGCTAAAGTATGAGAAAAAGCCCCATGGAATGGAAAAAAAAATGTTTGCAAATAATGTATCTTTGAAGGCATTTGTACCTAAACTATACAAACACCCATTGCAATAACCAGCACAAATCATTTAAAATGGATGAAGGATATGAATAGACAGAAGATGTAAAATTTGTCATACACATGTAAAAGATGCTCAGCATCATAGTCATAGGGAAATGCAAACCAAGGCTACAAGGATATAACACTTCATTTCCACTAGAACAATTAGAACAGAGAAAGATGACTAGAACAAGTTTTGGCTAGATCTGGAGAAATCCTGTGGTAGTTTGAATGAGAATGTCCCCCATAGGCTCCAAGTATTTGGACATTTTGTCTCCAGTTGATGGTGCTGTTTGGGGAAACTTTAGGAGGTGTGGCCATGCTGGAGGAAGCAGTCACTGGAGAAGAGCTTTGAGAGTTCCTAAACCCTGATGGATTTCCAGGCACTCTCTGCTTCCTGTGCCTTTCTGAAGATGTGAGTGCTCAGGTTTTGCTCTGACCACCCTTGCTACCATGCCACCCCGCTATGATGGACTCTGATCTGGAAATGTAAGCTCAAATAACTCTTCCTTCTGTAAGTAATACAAATCACAAATCTTGCTGGGCTTGGTCGCGCACACCTTTAGTCCCAGCACTCTGGAGGCAGAGGCAGGAGGTTCTCTGTGAGTTCAGGGCCAGCCTGGTCTACATAGTGAGTTCAGGTCAGTTGGGACTACAGGAGATCCTGTCTCAAAAAGACAAAAAAAAAAAAAAAAATCACAAATCTTTTTTTGTCTATATAATAGTGTTTATTCTTTCACAATTTCATACGTGTATATAACTTCCTTTGATCATATTCACACCTCCCCCATTTCCTTCTCTCTCTCTCTCTCTCTCTCTCTTTTTTTTTTTTTTTTTGTGAGAGGGTCTCCCTGTAGCCCCAGCTGGCCTGGAACTCACTATGTAGACCAGGCTGGCCTTGAACTCACAGAGATCTGCCTGCCTCTGCCTCCAGAGTGCTGGGATTAAAGGCGTGAGCCACCACACCTGGCAATATTTTCGTCTCTTTAAAAAAAAATTTATTCATGTGTCTGTATGCCATGTATATGCAGGTGCCCAAAAAGGCCAGAAGAAGGTGTTGGGTCACCTGAGCTGCAGTTATAGGTGGTTGTGAGCTGCTGGACATGGGTGCTGAGATCTGAACTCAGGTCCTCTGGAAGTCTAACATGCATTCTTAACCCCTGAGCCGTTTCTCCAGCACCCCAACCATTTTGCTCTCTTATACCCCTCCCTCTCCTTCTGAAATCCTTTTCCCAACAGGTCCCCCTCCTACTTTCAAATCTTGTTTCTTTTTTAACCCACTGAGTTTAATTAGGGTTACTTGAATGTTATTTACTGGATCATGGACAATTTACTGGTAGCTATACCTGAAAGAAAAATGAATATCCTTCCCTAGCAACCATTAAGTGCCAATAGTCCCTCAGGTAGGGTTTAGGGCCTTATGTGCCCTCTCCACCGGTGGTAGAATGTTGATGATTCAGTCTTGTGCTGGTGACCACAGCTGCTGTGAGTTTGTGAGTGCAACAGCCATGTTGTATTCACAGCACTCCACCCCACCCTCCAGCTTTTACATTCTTGCTGCCTCTTTTTCTATAGAAATTTTAATTCAGACACATTGTTTTTAAGTGATTTAGCAATTCCTCAAATGCGAAAACATGGGTGGGGGATACTGGAGGGATGATTCAGTGGTTAAGAGCACCAGCTGCTCTTGCAGAGGCCCAGGGTTTGGTTCCCAGCACCCACATGGTGGCTAACAACCATCTATAACTCCAGTTCCAGGGGATCTGACACCCTCTTCTGGCCTCTGCCAGCATTGCATGACACTTACATGCAGGCAAAACACTCATACACATAAAATAAGAATAAGTTTTAAAAGAAGTTAAAGGTTTATCATAAGCCATGGTTTGAATATTTGTATATCTACCAAATTCTTTTTAAATTTACTTATTTTTATTTTATTTTTTTATCTTTTTGAGACAGGGTCTCCCTGTAGCCCCAGCTGTCCTGGAACTCACTGTGTAGACCAGGCTGGCCTTGAACTCACAGAGATCTGCCTGCTTCTGCCTCCTGAGTGCTGGGACTAAAGGCATGCACCTCCACACCCGGCATTACTTATTTTTATTTTTTATGTGAATGAGTGTTTTGCCTGGATGCATGTAAGTGCACCCATGTTGTACAATGCCCTCAGAAGCCAGAGGAGTGTGTCAGATCCCCTGGAACTGGAGTTACATTACAGAGAGCTGTCAGCCACCATATGGGTGCTGGGAATCAAAGGTCTTGGGTCCTCTGCAAATGCAGCCAGTTGCTCTTAACTGCTGAGCCTTCTCTCCAGTCTCATTCATTAAATTCTTATGTTGAAATCCTAACCCCCCAGAGTAGCAGTATTAAAAGGTGAGACCAGTGATTAGAGCATTAACTGGTTTTTTTTTTTTTTTGTTTGTTTGTTTTTTTTTGTCTTTTTGAGACAGGGTTTCCCTGTAGCCCCAGCTGGCCTAGTACTCACTATGTAGACCAATCTGGCCTTGATCTCACAGATCTCTGCCTGCCCTGCCTCCCAAGTGCTGGGATTAAAGGTGTATGCCATCATGCCTGGCTTAGATCATTAACTCTTAAAAAAGGGACACAGCTAGGATGCACCATCTATGAAACAAAGTGATCCTCTCTGGGGAGGATCTACTGGTATTTTGACCTTGAACCTCCCAACATTCAGAGCTATGAGAAATAAGTTATTTTGTTTATAAGCTTCTTGGTTTATGGTACTTTGTTCTCCAAATGAGTTAGATACCATACAGTTTAGCAGTTCTACTCCTGGGCCTATAACCAAGAGAACCAAAAATGTTTCATTCATAAAACCTTGTATACAAGGGCTAGGGATGTAGCTCAGTAGCTGAGTGCTTGTCTTTCATGTTTTCTAGGCTCTGGTTCAATCCCCAGCACTATGAAACAAAACAAAATGGAAAACAAACAAAAAATACCAAACACCTAAAAATAACCTAAAACCCTTGTATCTGAATACTCATAATGTCTAAAAGACAGAAATGACTTGGATGTCTATAAGTAATGAATGGATAAACAAAATACTGTATATCTGAGCATTGGAATATTTTAAAATGTTTTATTAGCATTTTTTTAAATTATTTTTATATGTATGAGTGTATTGCCTGCATGTATGTGAGTGCACCTGTGTCGTGCAATGCTGAAGTCAGAAGAGGGCTTCGGATACCCCTGGAACTGGAGTTAAGGACAGTTCATAGCCGCCATGTGGGTGCTGGGAGTCGAACCTGGGTCCTCTGCAAGAGCAGTCAGTGCTCTTAACCGCTGAGCCATCTCTCCAGCCCCAGCATATATTAATTATTTGTAAAGGTAAGTTTCATTATGATATTTTCATACATGTGTTTCTATCACACACACACACACTCACTTCTCTTCTCCTTCCCACTCCAGATAATCTCTTTCCTTTTCATGTGTTTTGTGTGTGTGACCCAATGAGTTTTAGTGTTTTTTACAGGAGCATGGGTGAGTTTGTTTACAGGAACTAGAGGCCACACCACTGAAGAAAATGTCTCTTCCTTCCCCATCAACCATTAACTTCAAAATTATAAATTCTCAATGATAGGAGGAGCTCTGTGAGCTCCTTCTCCCTCCATGACAGGATGTTGCCTGGCCCATGCAATGGAGTATTATTCAGCCTAAGAAAAAAATACTTTGTGACGGTCATGGTGGTACAAGCCTTTAATCCCAGCATTTAGGAGGCAGAGACAGGCAGATCTCTGTGAGTTCAAGGCCAGCCTGGTCTACATAGCTTGTTCCAGGCCAGCTGGGACTACAGGGAGACCCTGTCTCAAAAAGACCAAAAAAAAAAAAAAAAAAAAAAAAAAAAAATACTTTGCCTGTCATGTTGATGCCCTGGGTTTGATCCCTGTTATGGTTTAAATGTGAAATGTCTCACACTGGCTCATTTATTTGAATACTTGATTCCCTGCTGCTTGTATTGTTTTGGGAGGGCCTGGCTGGCAAATGTAGGTCACTGAGGGTGAGCCCCAAAACACATAGCCTTGGCCTGCTTCCATCCTGCTCTCTGCTTCCTAGTCCACAGACTGAGGTGTCTCAGCTTCACCCTTCACTGCCCCCTCCCATGACCTGAGCTCCATCATGTCTCCCCACCCACTTCAAGCTCTGAGTCAAAATTAATCCTTTCTCCCTTAAATTGTTTCTGTCAGGTATTTTGGTCACAGTTACTAAAAGTAAACAACACAATCCCCATCACCACACACGTACACAAAACACAGTGATATGTGATAAAGAAGGATAACTGAAATCACACTAAGCTGATGAGGCCAGTTGCACAGGCAAAAATATCACATGGTTCCATTTATGACGAGGCAAACCGTAGAGACTGGAAAATCAGTGACTACCAGGAGCTGGAAGAACTGGAGACAATGGGGATTAGTGAGTACAGTTATTATTTAGAGGGTGATAATAATGTTCTGAAGTTAATGGTGATGGCTGCTCCATTTTATGACTACACTAGGTCCTATTGAATTACACACTTCAAATGTGAATTCTAGCTCGATAAAGCTATTTTTAACAGTGAAAAGGGAGAAAAACTAAAAGGCTAAATTGTGAAGCACGGGTACACTTTGAGGACTGTGATAATGTAGACTCTGAAAAAAGCCGTCAGTTAAGTCATAGAGCGTTGTATAGGGAAGATAAAGCTAAGGAGACCTGAAGGAGTAGACAGGGGAGAGGCTGAAGTGAGCTGACATGCTCCTCGGGCAGGAGGAGAGAGGCAGAAAAGCCCAAGTGAGCTCAGACTGCCGAGGACAGAAAATTCTAAGATAGAAACACAGAATTATTTGAAGGTAAGCCTGGCACCAGTATCATGAAAAGCAATGCCAAACTAGATTGACCTAGTAAAAGTATACATGATAGATTGAAAGAGGTAGGGCCTAGAATCCAGAAGGTTGGTTATATTTAATCTGTTCATATCTTAGGTATAAGAGGGGGGAATGAGAAACAAAGCCAAAATAAAAACAACACTGGAAAACCACCTTTGATTTTGGCTGTTAGGTTGAGTTATAGGGAGTAGAGAATTCAAAGCAATTCAGAAGAGTCACTACCAAAAATCTTCTGAGCAGCCAGGCATGGTGGTGCTCGCCTTTAATCACAGCAACTCAGGAGGCTAAGGCAGGAGGATCTCTGGGACATCAAGTCCGTCCTGGTCTACATAGCAACTTAAAGGCCAGCTGGGGCTATAGAGAGACCCTGTCTCAAAAAACAACAAACATCTGAGCATTCACTTCTGATGTCCTGAGTGCTGTGTAGGTCACTCAAAATGACCCTGATTTTTTTTTCCTGCACTGAGGATTGAACCTAGGGCTTCACATATGCTATGCAAGCTCTCTACCACTAAGCTGCATTCCAAGCTCGTCTTACTTTTATAACTTAGAGTCAGAGTCTCACAAAGTTGCCCAGGCTGTTTCTGTTTCTCTCTCTCTCTCTCTCTCTCTCTCTCTCTCTCTCTCTCTCTCCTCTTCCCCTCTCCATCTCTCCTCCTGTTGCTCCCTTCCCCTTTCCCCCCTCACTTTCTCCTTAATGGGTATTCACTGATGGCCAGATTGGGTACCTTGTTATGCAATTTGCCCTAAACCGCAAGGCTGGCATATGATTAGAATTTAGGTCTGAAAAAAAAGGTCAGAACGGTTTCAAAGTGTTTCCATGTAGAAGGTGAAGAGAAGCAACGGAGTCAAAGCAGCGGAGCGGAGATCGCTGACGGAGGAGGGGTTTAAATAAAGAAATGCTGAAGTTGGAGCGAAAGCAAATCCAGTGGGAGAATTTGCAAGGCAAACAGATAAATATGCCCTGTAATCTTGAGAGAGGATCAGATCACAGGAGAACTCATTAAGGTAGAGGTGAACAGTAATGGATGGTTCAGTCTTCCCAAATGACTCGGCCCCTAGGGTAACAGCTCCCCAAAGGCAGAAAGAATCAGAAGAGTCATCCAAGGTGACAGAGAAGAGAGGCGGAAAGGGAGGGTGTGTGTGTGCGGGGATCAGGTTAGTTCACTGTCAGGCATGAAAAAAAAAAAAGGAAAAGAAAGTAGAAAGTGTGTATTTCAAGAAAAAGGTCACCAGAGTATCAAATGGTGAAGGAAAGTTCAGGAAAGTGGCTGGAGAAGGCCTCTAAACTGCGGAAGGCAATCCTCCAGCTGACTGAACAGAAGCAGGGAAGAAAAAGGAAAGTTTGTTTGGAAAAGGAGAGCAAGAAACAAGATGCGGATTTACAGGAACTGCAGAAGCAAAGATGCTTTTTCCAAACAAAGGGACCTGAGTGAGTCTAGGCTCAGGAAAATACAAGGGGTTGGGGGAGGGAGGTATAGTTGCTTTAACTCCAAACCAAGATCTCCTACTGAGATAATTTCAAAGACCCAGGGGAAATAGGACAGGTCCTGGCAAGCCAGAGGAAATAGACAAACCTGGCACAAGGGGACTTGGGTGGTTGGAGGGCTCAGAACATCTTAAGATGGTGGAAAGGCTCAGTGGGACGGAGTAAACCCGAATCTAAGCATTTAAACAACTACTGTGGCTGCTAGCCAATTGGGAGGGTGGGGCTGCTTGGGGTTATTGTACTGCTCAGATGGACGCCCTCCAGGAGGTCAGAGCTGGGCTGGGATGTAAGAAAGGAAGGATGTGATTGAAAGATTATTTCGGTACAACTAGGACAGAGAGTCAGAGGCCCTTAAAAGAAAGCCAGCCGTGACAGCACACATGCAAATGTGCCCAGCCTACGGAAGCTAGATGGTGGGGTGTGTGTGTGGGGGGGGGTGTCTGTCTGCCTGGAGTCAATGAGGAGGGCCACTACTTGTGAATCACTGAAGTTCACAGGGCTGCCTTCATCCTACAACAGGAACTCCTCCCTCATTCAGTGTTTACTTGTTAATAAACATGATTCCCAATGTTATTAATGGCCTAGTGGTTCCTTCTAGATTTTGGCGGCAGGTCCAACCTCCATTCAGAGGAAATGATCTCTGGCTTTGTCCTTTGAATCAATGTCCTCTGCAAATACACAAACCCTCTGTTTTTCCCAAGTCAGGAGTTGCCGGGCCACTAACAGAGCCAAATCAGAAAGTACAATTCCAGTTGCCCCAGGCCAACTTGGAAGGACAAAGGTACTTTTATCTCTAGTCCAAAGGACTGCTCTCAGGTGACTAAGAACTGACCAGCAGCTGAAGATTGCCATCTGGTGCCTGGGAGGTGTCACTGTGAAGCTTTCCTCTCCCTTGAACAAACAAATCTTTAAGGATATGGGAGGGTGTGCATGGGGAAATTAAAAAAAAAAAAAAAAAAAAATTAGCTTAGGACTGTAAGATGGCTCAGCAGGTAAAGGCACTTGCTGCCAAGCCTAGGGTTTGATCCCTGGAACTCACAAAGTGGAAGGAGAAACTTCCCAAAAGTTGGTCTCTGACCTTCACACTTGGACTGTGGCATGTACACCCCTCCACCCTCCCCACACCCCCTGCCACACACAAATAAGATGTGATAAAAGAGTGGAGAGGCTGTTCTTGAAGAGGACCCAGGTTCGGTTTCCAGTACTCATATGGCAGCTAACAACATCCATAACTCCAGTTCCAGGGAGTCCAGTGACGCCCTCTTCTGACTTCCACAGGTACTGCATGACACAGGAGCACTTGTACCAGGCAATACACTCAAACACATATAATAAAAATAGTTTAAAAATATTTTAAAAAGAGCTGGGCGTGGTGGCTCACGCCTGTAGTCCCAGCACTTGGGAGGCAGAGGCAGGTGGATCTCTGTGAGTTCAAGGCCAGCCTGGTCTACATAGTGAGTTCCAGGACAGCTGGGGCTACAGGGAGACCCTGCTTCAAAAAGACAAAATATATATATATTTAAAAAAAGAAAAGAAAAGGACTGGAGAGATGGCTAAGTGGTTAAGAGCACTGCCTGCTCTTGCAGAGGAACAGGTTTGATTCCCAGCACCCACATAGCGGCTACAAACTGTCCTTAACTCCAGTTCCAGGGGAATCCGAAGCCCTCTTCTGACCTCTGTGGCATTGCACGGCATGGGTGCGCTCACATACGTGCAGGCAGTATACTCACACACATAAAATAAAAATAATAAATAAAAAAATTTGAAAGAAAAGAAAAAGAATAGTTAAGACTGAGAATTTCATGCTCTGTGTATTTCTCCAGCTTTTCCCCTGGGATGTCATCTTCCCATTGGGACTGCCCTGTTGGATATGCCCTATCTATACGTGATTGACTTCCTGCCTCATCTTGTTCTCTCCTTGCTTCCAGATCATTCCCTTGGCTATGTGTGCAGATTCTACTATCTGTACTTGAAGAGCAAAGAGAAATCATGTACATTCTTCCTCTCATTTATAGCTTAAAGGTCCTCTTAAGCATGAACCCACTCAAGTGAGTATATGTGATATCCCCACTTTCTCAAAAAAAGTATTACATTTTATTATTTATTTATTTATTT
>NW_008343385.1:8787384-8799794 GCF_000622305.1 Nannospalax galili | reverse complement strand
TCTGTACTTGAAGAGCAAAGAGAAATCATGTACATTCTTCCTCTCATTTATAGCTTAAAGGTCCTCTTAAGCATGAACCCACTCAAGTGAGTATATGTGATATCCCCACTTTCTCAAAAGAAGTATTACATTTTATTATTTATTTATTTATTTATTATTTACTCTATGTTGCATGTGTGGGCATGCCATGGAGCATGTGTGGTGGTCAAAGGACAGCTTGTAGAAGTTGGTTCTTTCCTTCTACCATGTGGGTCCAGGAGAATGAACTCAGGTTGTCAGCTTTCGTGACAAATGCCTTTACCCTCTGAGCCATCTTGCTGGTCCTTTACTTTCTCAATTCTAAATTACTTTTTTTCTTTCTTTCTTTTGGTCTTTTTGAGCCAGGGTCTCCCTGGCCTGGAACTCACTGTGTAGATCATGCTGGCCTTGAACTCCAGAGATCCACCTGCCCCTGCCTCCTGAGTCCTGGGATTAAAGGCGTATGCCACCAGGCCTGGCAAAATCACTTCTAAATTATTTTTAAAACTTAGCCCTAATTGGCCTCTGAAGAAAACAGAAGCATATCATTTGTAACTTAAAATTTTCTTTTGAGCTGAAGCCAAGGAAGTAGCAGCAAAGAGAAGCAATGTTCAATCTGTTCCCGTTTCTGCTGAGACAAGGCAGAAATCCTCCTTTCCTGGAGACAGCTCTACATGTTTGTCAACCCAGGCAGGGCAATATAAGAATCTGTAAAAACATTTTCTTTTCTTTGGTCTTTTTGAGACAGGGTCTCCCTGTAGCCCCAGCTGGCCTGGAACTCACTATGTAGACCAGGCTAGCCTTGAACTCAGAGAGATCTGCCCACCTCTGCCTCCCTAGTGCTGGGATTAAAGGTGTGCGCCACCACACCCAGCTCAAATACATTTTCTCCTTAGTCTTCCTACCCTTTTCCCACCCTTGGAAGCCTAAAGCTGCTCCCCTTAGTCAAGCCATTTATCTGCTATTATCTGTGTTAGGGTTCCAAATAGCAGCTCCCCCCCTCCCCAACAGGGACCTCACCTTGACCTTTGGAGTCAAGGGAAACAAACTCTGCTGAGAAGCAGCCTGCCTTTCCTCTGACCTCCAAAGATAAGCAGATTCTACCTGATAACCAGAGATTTTAGAAGCTGTTTTTCTCCCCTTCCCTTCCCTTCCCTTCCCTTCTTTCCCTCCGCCGACATCTTTCCCTTCCCGAGGGAAAGGTGCCCCGTGCGAAATAAATCTGTGTCCCGCTGAGAATTCCATCTGTGCCTCGGTGCCTTCATCCACCCGCTTGTGCTCTCCATCCGCGCCGCTGGTTCCCGCCCATTCTCTACCTATCAATCTGTTTGGTAGCACCAGGGACTGAATCTAGGTCTTATGCATGCCTAATTAGGCAAGTGTTCTACCACTGCAGTAGCTGTGCCCCAGCCCTGGAATTTATTGTTGGGTATCACTTCCCTTCTCTAGCTGACCTCTCCTTTGAGGCTTAAGACACTGTCCCCAAGGCTGGAGAGATGGCTCATCGGTTAAGAGCACTGACTACTCTTGCAGAGGACCCAGGTTCAATTCCCAGCACCCACATGACGTCTATGAACCGTCCTTAACTCCAGTTCCAGGGGAATTGGGAACCCTCTCCTGACCTCCTCAGCATTGCACGACACGGGTGTACTCACATACATGTAGGCAATACACTCATATACATAAAATAAAAATACTAAATAAAATATTAAAAAAAAAAAAAGACACTGTCCCCATGCAGATGACTTCCAGGCTTCTAGTCCAGACCTGGTCTTGGGGCTCCAGGATTGTGGATCCGTGCTGTTCTAGTTTGTTTCTCCATTGCTGTGGCAAAGCACTCTGGCCAATACCAACTTGGGGAGGACAGAGTTTATTTGGCTTACATCTCCCAGGTCACAATTCATCAGCAAGCCCAAGGTAGGAACTCAGGGCAGGAACCTGGAGGCAGGAGCTAAAGCACAGGCCATGGAGGAATGCTGCTCACTGGCTTGTTTCCCTGGCCCCTGCTCAGCCTGCCTTTTTTTTTTCGGTCTTTTTTTGAGACAGGGTCCCTGTAACCCCAGATGGCCTGGAACTCACCCCACAGACCAGGATGGCCTTGAACTCACAGAGATCTGCCTGCCTCTGCTTCCAGAGTGCCGGGACTAAAGGCGTGCACCGTCACACCCAGATCTCAGCCTCCTGTCTTATCCCACGTCACTCAAAATTCAAGAAAATACTGTATAGACATGGCCACAGGCCAGTCCAATGGAGGAAATTCCCCAAATGAGGTCCCCTCTACCCAGGTGTGTCAAGTTGACAACTAAAGCTGTCCAGCACACATGTGAAGCAGACATTTCCAAGAGCTATGTGCATATGAGACTCCGGACTTCTCCAATGTCTGTTTCTGCTCTAGTACCTTTCATCTCACCAAATAGCACCATACACTCATTAGACAACCTGAAAACTAGGAGTCAACTGGATTTTCGACTTTTTTTTACTGCCTTCCTCCAATGACTAACACTAAATTCTGTTCATCTGTCTCTGAACTAGATCCCCAGTTGATCCTCCTTTCTCCATCTTTACTGTCCCTCTGCAGCCTAAGCTATGGTCTGGTCATTGGAGTTATTTATTCAGCAGCCTCCTAAGTGCTTCCTCGGATCTCCATCCTGTCCACTTTCTACCTAGTTTCCAGCAGTTATTTATTCAGCAGCCTCCTAAGTGCTTCCTCGGATCTCCCTCCTATCCACTTTCTACCTAGTTTCCAGCATGATCCTTTCAATCTGTAACTCTCAACACTTGTTCTCTCCTTAGAAACATTAACAGCTTTCTCCATCGGTGTAGCGGCTCTGATCTCAGCAGACCACTAGAGAGTGCCGAGTTCTGGCCTCCCTCTGGCCTGTCCTCTGACAGAGCACCCCCCCCCTCCCCCCCACCCCCCCGCATCCTGCCTCTACGTGGTGAATGTACCTGAGAAGATAATGTCCTTCAGGAACATGTAAGAAGAGCAGTGTGATCATAACTGTGTCTCCAACATCCCAATAAACTAGTCAGCATGCAAAAAAAAAAAAAAAGAAAAAAAAAGAAAAGAAAGAAAGAAACATTAACAGCTTTCTGCCATGCTAAAAATGAATTCCAAACTCCTCCCACAGTTTAAAAGGCCTCCCGTGATGTGCCCCGAGCTCCCCTCACCCACCTCCTGCTGTGTCCCACCACACCAGCCTCCTTGCTTTTCTATCTTGGCATATACTTCCTCCTGCCTGCAGGCTTTCCCTTTTCTGTGGCTCTGTTTGTCAGCTTTTAAAAAAATTTATTTTATGCTGGGTGTGGTGGTGCACGTCTTTAATCCCAGCACTCGGGAGGCAGAGGCAGGCGGAACTCTGTGAGTTCAAGGCCAGTCTGGTCTACGTAGTGAGTTCCAGGACAGCTGGAGCTACAGGGAGACCCTGTCTCAAAAAGACCAAAAAAAAAAAATTTTTATTTATGTATATTTTTAATTGGATTTTTGTGCATTTCATACATCTTAATCATCTGTATATCCCCTCCCCTATCTGCATCCTCCATAACCTCCACCCACTGTATTTTATGCATTCTGTCATGTATGTTAAGGCCTGTTGAGTCAAGTTAGTGTACCTAGCTAGACATCCCTCAGTGAAAGTTCATCCATTGGAGTCTAGTCAGCTTATCTAGAGCCTCTCCCTTAAAGAAGATCAACTCTCCCTCACTGGGCAGTAATCAGCCACCAAGTTCTTCAGTTAAGATTGGGTCTTGCTGCCCTTTTCCCCAGTTCCATGCTAGGTTTTTGTCTGCTTGAGTTTGCCTGGGTCTTGTGCATGCTAACACCATTGCTGAAGATCCATTTGATCAAGGTCCAAGGAGTCTGTAAGATTCTGTTTCTGAATGGTCAATGTACCTTCTCTCTTGGCTCTTACAGTCTTTCTGCCCCCTCTTCTGCAATGGTCTCTGAGCTCTGAGTGGGTAGATTTTAACATAGGAGTCCTATCCAGCGACCTATACTCTGCAGACTCTTATTCTCTAAGCTTTGGCCATTTGTGGTCTTTTGTGTTCGTTGCTGTCTGTTGGATAAGGGAGCTTTGTTGATGAGAGTTGAGAGATGCATTAGTATTTTCTCTACCCTTTGTTCTGCTAGGTTCCTTGAGACTAAGGTGTAGACTTTCCATTGTAGATGTGTCACAGGGTTGGGCATCTCACAGACACTTACTCTGCGTGATCAGTTGTGGAACTCTGTAAGAGTCTACACCGGTTGCAAAAGAAACTTCTTTGATGCATGGTGACTGGCATGCTTGTCTGTAAATATAAGGATCCAAATTTAGCACAGACTAAGAAGTTACATTTGTCTAGGGATGTGACAGATGGAGGTTTTTCTCTAGAATCTGTGACTTCTCTAGCCACGTGTATTTGGCTATGTTTAGAGAACTACACTATGAGTGCCCCCGCCAATGAGTGGGCTTTAAGTCCAACTGGGTAGCTGTTGATTACCCCCAAGATAAAAGTGCCACCACTCCACCAATATAGTTTGCTGTGCCAGTCATTGTTGTGGTTATTAGGCTTTGAAGCTGAGATTGGACTATTGATTGATGTTCTCCCTTAGCAGCTGGCAGAGTATCCTCTAGAGCTATGAAAGCTAGTCTGCAGAGCGGTGGCTTTCAGGTCAGTTCCAACTCTGTTGCTCCAAGTCGTGTTCAAAGTCTGTCCTGTTTTCACCAATAGGATCTTATCTTCAAGTTTGGGGAGGAAATCAAGGACTGTGGGAATAGCCTGTGTAATTTTGGAAATCTCTTGGACTACCCTGACCAACAACTTGAGAGGAATTTTCTCTTTTCTGGCACCGTTTCTTGCTATATAGCCTTCAGCTATACACATGGACTCAAGTAGAGATAGTAGGGCATTGATGTTCTTTGATTATATGGCCTCACCTCATCTTTCAGCGTAACAGACTGAACGACCCTGCAGATATTTTTTGAGCAGTTAACTGGGTGAAGTGCAGGGAAAGCAGCAGAATTTTTCAGTAGGCTTTTGAACTAATACATTTCCCTCTGATTTTTCACACAAGCTAAGCATTATTTATCTCTCCTCTCTCTCTACCTGTCTAACCTATTTCCTCCATATCCTGTTAAAATACCCCCATTTTCCCCAGTTCACCCTTGATAATACCTGTCTCCCATGCTCCCCCTTCTCTTGAGCCCCTTCTTCCCCTTTACCCTCAAGATTCCTTGTGGAGCCCTTCTTCTTCCCCTCCCAGTTAAATACTCCCATTTCCCTCTTGGTAACACTTGTCTCCTACTCTTCCTCTCTCTTAGGCTCCTTTTCCTTTGCCTCCATAGTTTCTTTCCATTTTCCTGGCTCCTGCAGTTATATCAAGATACATAGTCACATATAAGGATTTCTCAGCTTTGATATACATTCTATAGTAGTCTAATTTCCATTCCCTCCTTTCCAGTTCCCCATTTGCCTTTGTTCTCCTAGAAGACATGAACAAATGTGAAATTATCATACATTTGTTTTTGCTCATTTCTCTCTGTACCACCCAGGTTCCTTCTGAGCTCCTTAAAGGGAGGAACCTTCTGGTTCCATTCACAGGTACCATTCCCACCACATTTGATGTGAATAGAGGCCCTGTGATTCCCTGACTTTGATTTGTTCACAATCATATCCCCTCACCTAGAACAGTGCCTGGCACATGGCTGGTGCTCAAGGAATATTTGCTGAACGAGTAAAATAATGAAAGAGCCGGGCATGGTGGCACACACCTTTGATCCCAGCACTCGGGAGGCAGAGGCAGGCGGCTCTCTGTGAGTTCAAGGTCAGCCTGGTCTACATAGTGAGTTCCAGGACAGCTGGGGCTACAGGGAGACCCTATCTCAAAAAAAAAAAAAAAAAAAAAAAGAAAGTAAGCTATGCCCCCACCTACAACCCAGATACATGTCTCACCTTGGATCTATGCCTTCGAGAGACTGAAACTCACTTAGAAGACTATTAGAACAGTCTAGAGTGTAAATACCACATATAAATATTGATGCCACATGAATATTCAGTAGTGTGATGCCTTTGATGGTTGAACTGTAGACAAGCCTGTCAGTACACACAGATACTGCCCTCATCTTCTTCATAAACATTGTCCTGTAGTCTCCCCCACTGCCCTTGAATAGTCAACCCTGGCCTTTGCCAACCTAGCCTCATTGCTCATTCTCACACAGCTTCTCCTGTACCTCATTGAAACTGAGTAATCACTTGGCTTACTCCATCAAATCTTCTTCAACCCCCTTGCACCCTCACAATATCCTCTCTTCCTTTTTTGTCATTAGGTAGAAGAGGCGTCCATATCTTTATCGAAGGTCAACCTACCTGTGCCTACAGTTCCGTCCTATTCACTATTCTTTTTTTCAGGGTTTTCACACTCTCTCCTTAACCTAGAGATTTTTTACAGCATTTAAATATGTCGCGTCTTCCCTACCACTTGAAGTGTTGGATGGAGGAAGACTTGGAACTCCCCATCCCTTCCTATGTCCTTTATGGCTGTCCTTTTCTTCAGAGTCAAATTCCTTAAAAGCATGTATGCTGTCTCTTTCCTCACCATCGTCTGGTGCTATTGAATTAAGTTCATCCTTGTTTCTGCTTCCTCCCTCCACAGGCCTGGCTTACATGGGCGTCATGAATTGCCTACAAGCCATTACCAAGGACATAAAACAACAACAACAAAAGAACAAACCCAGACAACTTTTATTAATATTTACAGGTATGGAGGGTTTCACAGAAAATAGTTTAGTTACCATTGAAGGCTAGACACAGGTACTTATTTCTTATTCTAGGAAATACGGAAACAGATTTGAGCTGATTAAACAATGTTTATGGCAGGCCATTGTTCAAACTGACCAAACCAGAATGGAGTTGCTGGAACTAGGTGCCATGCAATCAACTTGAAATGGGCCAGTTTTCTGAAAACAAGACACTCCCAGTAATACTCACCCTTTGACAAGAGTGGGCCCAGGGGAGTTCCCTGTGAGCCCACCCCACAAAAACAATTTTGGGACTGGGGCATAGCTCTGTGGTAGAGCACCCTGGGTCCAACCCCCAGCACTATTAATACTACTACTACTACTAATTGTTAGTAAAAGATATTTTTTAACAATACAAATAATTCTAGATAAAAGATTGGCTCTATAAGCAATTTTTTTTTTTTGTAATTTTGTTTCTTTAACAGGCTTCAAGTGCATAAAAATGATAGAAGTAAGTGGGTCAAGAAGGTAAGGACTGTATTATAAATACATGTATCTTGGTGTTAACTCTGTTTTCAAAGAAGAAAGTACCTCTGGTCTGTGTGGTACAAGGGGCACCTGCCTCAAAAGGCATCCATACCTTGCTTTTAGGCAGTTAAGGGGGGAATGTGGAGAGTTCTCCTTCTGTTGAGTTACCATTATCTCAAAACAATCCTGATGTCATGCAGCACGTTTTGGGGTGGCATATATATATATTTGGTCTTTTTTGAGACAGGGTCTCCCTATAGGCCCAGCTGACCTGGAACTTGTTATGTAGACCAGGCTGGTCTTGAACTCACAGAGATCTATCTGTCCGCTTCTGCCTCCCATGTGCTGGGATTACAGGTGTGCACCACCATGCTCGGCTACTGGAGTAGCATATTCTGAGCCCTCAGAGCCAGTTCAGACATATCATAGCAACAGTGAACCCTAAGTAAATCGTCAATAATTTTAATAATATCACAAGTCTGATAGATGCTGCAGAGATGCTGCAGATAGACTCTATAGAGATTTACTGCTAGGGTCAATACTGACCTTACTGTTGCTTTTCCCAGAAGGTGTCAGAAATAAAATCTGAGGTCCAAGGATCCCACCAATATACCATACAAAAAAACAAAACAAAACCAAACAAAAAAACGTGGACAGAGCAAAAGTAAGGCAGATTTTACTTTTTTGTGTTGCGTGAGTAATCAGATCCAGCAAACACACAGGACCTGAAAAAGCTTGGCGCCAGGTCTGGTGGCGCATGCCTTTAATCCCAGTACTCAGGAGGCAGAGGCAAGCTGACCTTTGTGAGTTCAAGGCCAGTTTGTTCTACATAGTGAGTTTCAGGGGGCTACAGGGAGACCCTGTCTCAAAAAAAAAAAAAAAAAAAAAAGAATACTGTGTCTTTTCTTCATTAGCTGGGGTCTAACATCGCAGTTAAAAAGGGATAAGCTCCACTGCCTCAGGCCATCGAGTTCAGAAATGCCTTTCTTTAAACAAAAGTCTTACAGGATGTGGTGGGATTAAGAGTTAAGAATTCCTTGTCAAAAACCAGGTTTTGCAGGGTTTAAAAGAAAAGACTAATATTTAATGTTTCTTACACTGTTATCAAAGGAGATTTTCCAACCCACGTTTTTCTAGATCTTTTGGCAGCTTTTGGCACTGAGAGCCACTTCTTCCTTGCAGCGGTCCCCTGGTCTGTAGCATCACCTTGTTCTCTTGGTCTTGCCTGGCTTCTTCCCTGTCCCTTTCCTTGCTGTGATGTGAGTTTCTGGAGTCCTTGAGGAATCATCTGAAGCTTCTCTTCTCTTGTCACTCAAAGGTCTCTTTCTAGGGTCTCATGCTATGGCTTCAAATACCATCTCCATGTTAACAGCCCCCTAAAGTAAACCACCGGGCCAGAGTGACTGGATCATATATTCAGTTCCTTACTCAGATCTTTGCTTGATGTTCTACATGAGTCAACACACATACCACTGAAGCTGGTGTGCTTCATCAACCCAGTGACCCATACAGGTTTAGGAGTTGTCCTTGATGCAGTCTGTACCTGTTTCCTCTATTTTACTTCACTACCAAAGTCAGTTCAAGTTTCATTTTCTCCTACATATTTACCAAATCCACCCACCTTTCTTCTGTTTATACCCACAGCATTTGCCATGAGGGGGGTCCCCACACCTGCCTTTATGCTTTCTAATGTCCTCAACAGTGTAAGCCCAAACTACATTTAAACAATGCATTTAATGTCTATCAGGAAAAAGATCAAACCTTAGCATGCTCTCAGGCCCTGACGTGACTCAGATCTACTAGCTGCATCTTGATCTCAGGTCCGTCCCTTCTCCAAATATTCCTTTGGTTCCTCTTGTCAGACTCTCTCTCAGGGCCCTTAGAGAGGGTTTTCTCTACCTGACAGCTCTTTCTCTACTTAAGTGTCATGATTCTTTAGATGCTAGGATAGGGCAGGTAGGTTCTGCCCACAAGTTGTCTTCAGCAGTTCTCAAAGGTCAGCTCCTGAGCCAAGTGTGGTGGTACCCTTGTCATCTCAGCACTAGGGAGGTTGAGACTGGAAGATTGTTGTGAGATCAATGTTGCCCTGAGCTACATAGTTCCAGGCCAGCCAGGGTTATATAGTAAGATAATAGCTCAAAAAACAACAACAACAAAACAAAAGCCCAACAAACTAAGGGCTAGTGAGGTGGGTCAACAGATAAAGTCCTTAATTCACAAGCCTGATGACTTCAACCATGTAAAGGTGGAAGGAGAGAACCAACTCCACAAAGTTGTCCTCTGACCTCCATGTGGGTACCCCACCGCTCATATCATACACATACTAATAAATAAATTAACTAAAAATAAAGAACAAGCAGGCATGGTGGCACACGCCTGTAGTCCCAGCACTTGGGAGGCAGAGACAGATGGGTCTCTGTGAGTTCAAGGCCAGCCTGGTCTACATAGTGAGTTCCAGGACAGCTGGGGCTACAGGGAGACCCTGTCTCAAAAAGACCAAAGAACAAAACCCTTAGATTCCTTAACATTCATCCTCAAAGCCTTTTTTTGTTGGACTGCTCACTTCTAAAGGAGGTGGGAATGATAAACAATAAATAATTTTGCATTTCTGAGAGTTAATCAGAAGGATGCTCAGCAGTGCACAACAAAAACAATCAAAAGCTTACTTGCAGCCTCTAATAACCTGTTTTTTCAGGAACTCTGGACAGCGATGTGGGTTTTGCTTCTTGGCAAAATCTTTAAAATGAATAATAGAAAAGCCCCAATATATCTTCCAGTCTGTCTCCCCAAACCAGAACAGGATCATTTCGTACATTAGGCACAGCTAATGTTTTATCTGATTTAATTTTTAATATTTCAGATGGTGACTTTCACAATTTCCCTGAGGAGGCCATTTCATAATTTAATATTTATCTCCTAGATAGGGAGTGTTTCCAGTAATCAACCTAAAGTTTTAAATTTCATTTTGTTCTCTTAGAGATTAAGTGCTTCCTTCCTGAGAAAAGTAAAAATTTCCAAATACGGTATTAGTATACAGTAACTCCCTAAGGAGCAATCTATCTGTACTCTGTTCAAAGAAATTAATGTCCCCAATTTGGTTGTCAGAGCTTTTTTGCAAACCTGTCATTTTCTTCTAGCTTAATATTATCTTCATTAACTTATTTCTTACCTTTTTCTTTTTTTCCTTTTTTTGGTCTTTTTGAGGCAGGGTCTCCCTCTAGCCTCACCTGCCGCTGCCTCCAGCCTATTTCTTACCTTTTAAAAAGCTGGGTATTAGGCTGGGCATGGTGGCACATGTCTTTAATTCCAGCACTTGGGAGGCAGAGGCAAGTGGACCTTTGTGAGTTCAAGGCCAGCCTGGTCTACATAGTGAGTTCCAGGACAGCTGGGGCTACAGGGAGACCCTGTCTCAAAAAGACAAAAAAAAAAAAAAAAAAAAAAAAAAAAAAAAAAAGATCTGGGTGTGAAGCCTGGTGTGGTGGTATGAACCTTTAAGAGTGAGTTTCCAGACCAGCGGGGGTTAAGGGAGAACCCTGTATTAAAAGCAACAACAACAAAAGCAAAAACTATCTATGACTGGGAAGATGGCTCAGCAGGTAAATGTACCGTGGCCAAGACCCATGGCCTGAGTTCCATCCCCTGGCCCACATGGTAGAAGGAGAGAAAGGCGTGCCAAGGGCTGTCTTCTGACCTCTACACATGTGCTGTAGCACATATGCAGCCCTCCCCCATGAATAAATAATTTAAAAACATAAATAAGGGGCTGGAGAGATGACTCAACAGTTAAGAGTACTGGCTGCTCTTACAGAGGACCCAGGTTCAGTTTCTAGTACCCATGAGGCAGCTAACAACCTCTTGTAATTCCAGTTCCAGGGGATCCTACACCCCCTTCTGACCTCCATGGGCCTTGCATGGCGCCGGTGTATTTACAAACATACAGGCAATACACTCAAACACATAAAATAAAAATAATAAATAAAATATCTAAAAACATAAAAGAAGGAAAAGGAAAAGCCAAACACACATGCCAAAAAAAAAACTTAAAAAAACTTATTGAGAATTTCATACATACATGCATATAAGGTGTTTTGATCAAATCCATGCCCACTCCCCATATCTCCCCATCACTTTTTCCTGACAACTTCATGTACTCTTTCTTTTATTTTTATTTTTACTTTTTATTTTTTGGTCTTTTTGAGACAGGGTCTCCCTGTAGCCCCAGCTGTCCTGGAACTCACTATGTAGACCAGGCTGGCCTTGAACTCACAGGGATCCGCCTGCCTCTGCCTCCCGAGTGCTGGGATTAAAGGTTTGAGCCACCACACCTCACTTTCTGGACAACTTCGTCTCTCTTTTTTTCTTTCTTTCCTTTTCTTTCTTTCTTTCTTTCTTTCATGGGGCTTTTTGCTACTCTAACATTCCATCCTCTGAAGAGGTAACCCTAAAATTTTTTAGGGATTAGATAAAAGTTCCCAAATACTTTTGACATTTCTGGCCTTTGGAACAGAGTATGTTGCTAAGAGGCCCAAGGACATTTTGACTTTTAGCCAAGAAACTGGCTACTTATGTTTTTTTTACCCTAACTGCCTACCTCCTATTCTTATCACACCATCCTCTGAAGAGGTTATCCAAATTGCCAATAGGGAATTAGGTCACAGACCTCTTTGGCTTCTTCCATGCTGAACAGGGTTGCAGGGTGAGGCAATTGGGGTACCCCCTTAGTGGGTCTATCTAAAAGACTCCTAAATTGCATAAGTCTTAACTATAGGGAGAAAAGAAAGTCTTTGACTGGTGCCTAGGAGATGTGAAGGAAAAGTAAAGGCAAGAGTAGTTAGCATTAAAAGTTCTTGACAGGGAACCAGAAAAAAGTCAAACAGGGCAAAATTTCAAATGTTCATATCAGAGTCCATTGGAATTTCTTGGCGAGAGCTTCCAAAAGCATCCCTCTATTGGGTTCCTCCTCATTTTTCTTTCTTCTGCCAAGGGGATTCAGGATTTGCTTTCACATATTTTGATAGCTGTTGGAGTGGTTAGAATCAGTGTCAGTTCCCTCTCAAAGGCTTCTAGATAGAGGGAGGAAACAAATTTATCCATCATTTTAGAACAATGGATGGTTGTCTCCCTTAGCTACATGTAGGCACTACAGCA
>NW_008343385.1:8774287-8787317 GCF_000622305.1 Nannospalax galili | reverse complement strand
CCACCCTGGCCAACAACTCAAAGGAAGATATCTCCTGTCTGGCATTGTTTCTTGTTACGTAGCCTTTAGCTATACACATGGACTCGTAAAAAATTGTACCGACCCCTTCAATCTTTGGTTATACTTTCCTTTGGGGTATTTAAGACCATACAGTTGGCCCAAATAAACCAATTTATTTTTACTCTTAAGGTCATTTGAGGATCTGTTCCTCAGGGGTCACATGGGCTTGGGAGGACCCCTTGGCTCTTTTACCATTTCCACCTATGTGAAGATAAGTCAAAGGTCCTATTTGACCATGGCTGGCTTCACTTGGAAGCATGGAGGAAATGTTTCCTCTGAATTGACCTTCCTCTTTGTAGACTGGACACTGGTTCACGTCCATCTTGTGAGGTCTCCATGGCCTCCCTAAATAAGAGGACAGATGACTCACCACAGCTACAGGACATTTTGAGAGAAACTCCATAGTCCCCTGGAACTTAGTTGACCTTGGAAGGCAAGGGGCAAAAACTGTGCTTTAAGTCCCTCTGACCACATTAGTATAGGCCTCAAACTATGGCTGTTAAACATCCAATACAGTTAGTTCCACCAGTCTGGTAGTATTAATTATCATATGCTATGTAGATAAGGCCCTGGGTAAAAGCCAAACATTCTCAGGTAAACCTTGACTAGACATATATTTTGTTACTTAAACTAGTTGACTAAACTATGACCTTAGAATTTTAAGATTATGTGTATATTATTTTTGTCTCTACCTTTATATGTCATAACAAACCTACATGACCCATCACTTGCTTAGGCTTTCTCATTTTTTCTCTCTATTTTGGAAAATATCTCCATTCCCATATCCTTGTAACATCTTTTATATTCTCATTTTCTTTTCTAATAATTATGGGACATAATAACATTGACAAACATTAATAACATTAGTAACATTAACATTTTCTATCTGTTGAGAGAATTCTTTTCCTGGGGATACTAAACAATGTTTATCTCCTTCTAAGGTTCTAGTGTCAGACCAATGTTTGATTAAAGTTTTCCTGGGGAACCAATGATTTACCGAACTTACTTACAGAGATGACTGAGGGGTTGCTGAGGTGTATGAGTAACCTGAGGGTATGCATACTGGAAAGCCTTTATCCAGCATGGAACAAGCCTTCTCTTCCTAGCCTTCCCCAGATTATATACTTTAGTCATTCCCAAATCCAGGAGGCCGTGTGTAATAAGGGCAAAATTACATATAGTTGTCTGGGAAGAGTGGCTGGATAGTCCGGTGAGAGTCCAATGTCCCTGCTTACCCCTCCTAGCTATTTTTTATACTGAGCCAAGACATGCAGATGTGAGGTCATGAAAAAAGGCTGAGGAGCTAGATGAAAAGAGCAAAGGGATGCAGAGCTAACGAGTCAGATGCAGGTGCACAGCAGCACTGTTCATTCAAGAACCCAGGTAAAGCTGCTGGGGAACAGGGCATGGCCAGCGCCCTTCTGCTGTCCTGGGCAAATGTTTGTAGGAGACCCAGATGTATGTGAATGGTGATCAAGATGAGGTGGAGTCAAAGCCAGACGATCTCTGATCCCAGTGTGGACTGAAGTGATGTGAATGTGTCAAAGCCTGGTGATGGGCATAAGATGAAAGCCACACCAGGACTTCCGGTCGTTAAGCTTGGATGGCTGGGTGAGTGGGAAACTGCGTGGAATCAAGGCCTGGACCAGGTTTTGAGAAAGAATTAACATGAATTCAGTTCTTATTTATTAATTTATTAATTTATTTATTATTTATTCATTTATTTATTTGTCTTTTTGAATCAGGGTCTCCCTGTTGTCCCAGCTAGCCTGGAACTATACCGGGCTGGCCTGGATCTTACAGTGATCCTCCTACCTCTGTCTCCTGAGTACTGGGATTAAAGGCATGCACCACCACGCCTGGCAGTTTTGATATGTTGAGTCTTGGGTGGTGACTTAGAAACACTTAGGAGGGGGTGTTAAGAAGGTATGCAAACAGTTACTCTCCAATGCTAAGCTCACCCACTTTTCCAAGTTCTAACTCAAAAGGGGTAACTTTCCCTTTCCCCATTTCCTATCCCTTCTTTGGATACTGGCCAGAATCCTAAGCATGTCTGCTCTGACATTCTAGATCCTGAAGCCCCCACCCCTCACCCCACAGCTGCTTGCCAACCTTCATTGCTGTCCTGCCAGCTTGTGCCCCTAACTCAAAAGGCATGACACTATCTCTCCCTCTAACCAACCCCCTCCTCCCAGCAGCTGCCCAGGTTTACAGTTTGCTGCCTGGTTGTTAGTTTTCTCTCAAACCATAATAAAATGATCCTCAAGCTCCAGGAGAAAAGGAGGCATTGTTTTGGCAGATCTGGAGTTTAGAGGAGAGAGTGGGGCTGCAACCCTGCACTAGTGACCACACATACTTTTTCTCTCTCTCTCCATACATATGATTGTAATATATGGCGTATTAATGCATAACATATTAGTATTATGTATGTAAGTGAAAGACAAAGGTGTTGTGAGGTCACCTAGGCAGAAAAACAACTAGATGGAGAACTGGCTAGCTGTGGGGTTCTGCAAGAAGTTCAGATCAGGTAGAAGAGCAACAGCCCTACAAGCAGCGGAATGGCAGGCAGGGAGGTGAACAGGAAACTGGGAAGTGTTCAAGCCAGGGGAGGAGGTTTCTAGAGAATGCATGTGGGCCTAAGACCATTCTTCCTGCTTGCTGTCCTTTCTAATCTCAGTTCTCAGGGGTTGCTTTGTGTTTTGCTTGCTCTCTGCTTAGTGCATTCTGGGTGCTCTGCTGAATCACCTTATACTGAGTAATTTATAACATGCAGGAATCTATTGCTCACAGTTGGGATGCTGGGAAGCCCAGAATCAAGATGCTAGCAGAATTGGTATCTGGTCAGTTCCCATTCCTCACAGATTGTATCTTCTGCTGTGATATTGACCTGGCAGACATAGCAAATAAGGTCCTTGGGCACTAAGGCTCATTCAGGAAAATGGAGTCTTTGATACTGTCACACTAGGGATTAGGTTTCAACATGCAGGTCAAAATCTTATCTGAAGGGACTGGACAGATGGCTCAATAGTTCAGAGCACTTCCTGCTCTTGCAAAGGACCCTGGTTCAGTTCCCAGGACCTACATCAGGTGGCTCACAACTGCCTCCAGCTCCAGGAAGATCCAATGCCTTTTTCTGGCCTTTTCAGACACCTGCATACATGTGGTATACACACACACACACACACACACACACACACACACATACACACACACACAAATTGTTGGGTATGGTGGTGATGGTGGTGCGCTTGGTAGGCAGAGGTCGGTGGATCGCTAAACAGCAAGTTCCAGGTCAGCCAGTGCTATATGGTGAGAAAAATCCACAAAAACAAAAACCCAAAAAAGTAAGAAGGAGAAGGAGGGGGAGGAGAAGGAGGAAGAGAAAGGTGAGAAGAAGAGAAGGAGGAAGAGGAAGAGGGGAGGAAGATTTAAAAACCTTGTCTGAAATGACTTGGGATCAAAAATGTGTCATATTTTGGAGGGGTTTTTTTCCTTCAGATTTTGAAATATTTGCTAACTTTACAGGTTGAGCATCCCTAACCTCCAAACCCAAGAATACTTGGTTTTGAGCTGAGATTTCTGATTTCAGAGCATTTTCTATTTTTGGACTGGGGATGCTCAGCCTATAGGAAAGGGGGTAGCTTCCAAACAATCAGACCACAGCATTACCTGTGCTGGAAAATATTTCACCTCTCATTACATGTGCTCAGTGCTTGCTGATGCCAAATTTAGGCAAAAGTCCTGGTGTTTATTTAGCATCACCTCCTACACTGTTGGAAAGAGGCTTACAGGCAGAGCTCCTCAGGGGCAAATACTACCAGGCAGACACAGCAAGCTGCACTAACCGATTTGATTGGGAATGGCAAAGGAAAATGTTTTGCAAATATCTTCTGTTTTGCATTTAATAGTTTATATTGCGTGTGGTGACTCAGCTATGTTATGCTGGAGTAATTATAGCCCTTGACTATCTTGGTACCAAGAGTTCAAGACTTAGACCAGCAGGGGGAGCCAGCTGGAGAAAGGAGGGGGGGGGGGGGGTGTTGTTGTTGTTAGGTGTAACAGAGGCCTGGAGTGCAAGTGTCTGGTAGAATGGCAGCTGCTGCCCTTTCACAGTAAGTGAGGATGGCATGTGCTAGGAAGAGGAGTAAGAACTGGTGCAGTTCCACT
Organism: Nannospalax galili; assembly: GCF_000622305.1. Taxonomy (NCBI): domain Eukaryota; kingdom Metazoa; phylum Chordata; class Mammalia; order Rodentia; family Spalacidae; genus Nannospalax; species Nannospalax galili. Next base: position 8,783,090 of record NW_008343385.1, on the reverse strand, counting down.
TTGTCACTTAGGCTACTTTTTTTGGTGCAGTCTCATTTATCTTAACATATTTTAGTCTGGCTTCAAACTTGCTATGTAATTGAGGATGACCTTGAACTTCGGATCCTCCCAAGTGCTTCAATCACAGGTGTGTGCCTCCATACCTGATTTATGTAGTGCTGTGGATGGAACCCAGGACTTTGTGCATCCTAGACAAGCACTCTACTAACTGAGCCACACCTGTAGCCTCTCTTTTGCTCCTTTTGGACCTAAGGGTTTTGTTTGTTTATTGAGTTAGGGTTTTTGTTTTGTAGCCCAGGCTGGCCTAGCATGTGTGATCCTCCTGCCTCTGTCTCCCGAGTGCTGGAATTACAGGGATGAAAGGTACCAGCCACCAATACTGTCATCTGTGTTTACTTTTAGCTATTACAGCAAGGATGATAAAAACTAGGTCTACACTCAGTCGCAGACATCAGGTGAGCTGGAACTCAGTTCTGTTCACAGTGCCTGGTACAGAGCAGGTGCTCAGCTTCATAAGGATGTGTCCTATAAATAAGTGGCTGCACTGGATATAATCAGCATCAATTATTCTTTTTTTTTTTTTTTTATTGTCTTTTTGAGACAGGGTCTCCCTGTAGCCCCAGCTGTCACTATGCAGACCAGGCTGGCCTGGAACTCACAAAGATCGGCCTGCCTCTGCCTCCCAAGTGCTGGGATTAAAGGTGTGCGCCACCACTCCTGGCTCAGTATCAATTATTCTATAACCAGGGGAACAGGCTGTCCACTGATACAGGGCTCCTCGCCAAGGCACAACGGAGCCATGAAACAAAAAGCTTGCTAATAATGTCTGTTGGGTCCTCTCCCTTCCTCCTCCTGTTTGCCTAAGCTGTATAAATGACAGAGCTGATGTCACACATACTATGCTAATGAGAAGGCAAGGCTTAAGCAAGAGAGGGACCAATCAGCAATCAGTTCAGGCTTTGTGATCAGGCCACTCACAGAAAGGCTTTGGTCTCACTGACATCTCAGTACTGCACCAGCCTAGTAGGAACCACAGCACCTGATGGTTGGCCTTCTGGGATTCTTCAGGAATGAGAAAAGGTCGCTGTCCTCTTGTCTGGCTCACAGCCTCACCTAAGGATTAATACATTCCCTCAAACTGGACAAAGGCCAACTTCATGTCTTTTTGAATAAAGGATGAAAGGGATGACCTTGGGAATTATTAGGCTCACAGCAATCCCTTGAAAAGCAGTTCAGTGAATCACCAAGATATCAGTTTAGAAACGCTGAGAGAATAGAGCATCAGGTTGGGCCTTGAAAGAAATGGTCCTTGTCTGATTTATCTAATTTCCCCCTGAGCAGATGTATAAACCTGAGCAAAGGAGAGGGAACACTAAATCAAAGCACTTTTTTATATTAAAAAAACCCCTACCCATTTTGTCTTGTATTACAATTTAAAATGAGAGAAACACATTGTAGGCAGATACATTGGCAGGATTAAGTTCTAAGAAAAATCATTGTCAGCCACATGACAAATGTGTTTCAGAAGGATTTCCAACAGACTGGCTTCCACTGAGTCCATCTTTACTTAGGCAGAGCGTGTTTATTCAGTACTTACCTTCTCAGGCATTCTTTTAAATGCTCAGGATACAACCCTGCGCAAAACAGACTAAAAATCCCTATCCACTTAGACAAGAATATTCCCAGGGAGCCAATTCTAGAGAGATAAAAGATGCATCAGGTAATGTCAAGTGCTGAGGGAGGACGGGAAAGCTGACAGAGGAACTGGGGCAAGGAGTTATAATTTTAGACAGAATGGTTGGAGGAAAGTTTTATTCGAAGGTGGTATTTGTATAGACTTGAATAAGGTGAGAAAGAGTCACGCAGGTATTTGGGGAAGAGCATTTCAAACATGAACATGGTACATGCAGAGGTCTTGAGGCATGAACATGTTTGGTGTTTTGCATAGAGGCTGCAGTTGAGTAGATAGGAGTTGAGACCAGAGCTTTAGCAAAGGCCTGATAGGACAATTTGCTGTTTGGGACAATGACTATGGATTGTTCAGTACTGGGTAGCACTTATATTTCTGTGACTACTCCCCAGCCCAACTCTCAGTAGGAGGCAGACTGCCAGGCCCTACCTTTCTAGAGGAAAGGACTGTCTCTACTTCCTGGTCAATAAAGCATCAGGCAGATGTGAAGAACTGGCTGCTTCTACTCAGGACCTGGAGTCATAGGGGAAACTGGCAAAGTCACAGACACAGGCAGGATGGCACGGTGTCCACTGTCTAGTGTGCGCAGCAGCAGAGCCCTGTTCAGAGTGTTCTTGCAGTGTCATGGTGGATGTGTCTTCCAGCAGAGCCTTCCTTCGGTCTATCAGGTTCTCCCATCTTTCTGGCTTTTGTAAGCTTTCTGGTGAACCAAGAGATCATCCTTTTCTGCCCAAGTCAGCCAGAATTACTTTTCAGTTGAAAACACTGGCTGATACCCACAGAAATCAGGATTATGACAAGAACATCTGTTACCAGAGGAGGACAGATGTATGGGGGTAGCGGGGGCGGGGGGTAAGGCAATCCTCCATTCACTTCTGTGGCTGAGAACTGAGGCTGATGGCGAATCACCAGCTACATAAACCGGCCTAGGCAATGCCAGAGCTCAGGGCTCCAGAGATGGCTGCAGCCCCACCTCTGGTCCCACACACCCTTTGGCACTACAACCTTGTCCCTCAAGAGGAGATATTTCCTCTTCCCTGAAATCTAGTCATCTATGATTTGTTTGGGCTAATACATGCAGCAGAAGCAATGTTGTATGATTTCCAAGGCTGTCTCCACCCTGGAGATTATGAAAGGGGCCTCATTCTGCTGGAGAGAGAGAGAGAGACAGTGGGGAGAGACTTAGACCTCCCACCCACACTGCAATCCTGCCAAGCTTGCTGCAAGTAAAACAATTCTGTTTTAAGCTACTAAATTGGGGTTGTTTGTTACACAGCAATTGATCACTGAAACATGCAGACATTTCTCAATTTTAAAAAGCCTTAAGTAAGCACTTAAATGCAAGTGGTTTCAGTCATGAGGTTTGCAAAAATGGGCGCATGCACACATGTGCATGTGTGTGTCTGAGTGGTCTCTGCCCACTGAAACCTTACTGTATATCAGATACAATTTTCCAGAACAAAAGTAAGGAATTCCAGGTGGGCCTGGTGGCACACGCCTTTAATCCCAGTACTCGGTAGGCAGAGGCAGTGGATCTCTGTGACTTCAATGAATTCAAGGCCAGCCTGGTCTACATAATGAGTTCCTGGCCAGCTGGGGCTACAGAGAGACCCTATCTCAAAAAGATTAAAAAAAAAAAAAAAAAAAAAAAAGGATAAAGGAGGAGAGGATGCCAAGTTTATACCCCAGGACAGCCGGGGCTACAGGGAGACCCAAAAAAAAAAAAAAAAAAAAAAAAAAAAAAAGAGTAAGTAGGGCTGGAAGGCCAGATTAGCACCAGAATTAGGTTCACTAAACTAACCCATGTTCAACTATCGATCTTATGAAGTCATTCATCTATACTTCAGCCTTCCATGTGGGATTGGGCAGAACCATGATTTTGGCTCAGGGATCCATCCCCAAGTAAGGCGTGCTGGATCGCCTCATCATAGATGCTCCCTGGGCTGTTGGGGCAGGAAATAAGCACACAGGAATGACAATAGAATTTAAAAATTTTGATCTAATAAACACCAAAAAGTTTTGCCTAACAAATATAAAAAATGCTCATCCACTTTGCAATTTCCGAACTACTGACTGGTAAAATAGGAAGAGCTCAAGTGAGTGGATTGGAGAAACTTCTGGAAATCTATAAAATAGATACGATGCTGTTACCAGAAACTCAGAAAGGGTTAGAAAGGCTGAAGATCAGCTCAAAACAGAGCCTCTTTCTCCCCCTCCCCCCCCATCTCTCTTCTTCCTCTTCTCCCCATTCCCCTCCTTGCTGGGCATGCTCACTTGGGCCTGCTGGTGGGTTGGGGAGCTTGGCCTTTCTGACTGCAGACGTTATGTATCTCACAGGTTTGGTCTTGAATCCAGGTCTTGCCTAGGACTGAGCAGATTCAAGAGGTGCATTCATGTTGGAGGACCTGTGCTCTTTATTAAGTTCCAGTGTTTTCAGCTGACCTTTTTGCATCACTCTGCCCTATGACAAAGGTAGCCCATGCCTTTCCTGAGCATTTGCCTTACTAGGCATCTTGCCAACCAAGACTCCTGGGAAGGCACAGCTGGGTGGAATTTCCCCCTGGGCCAAATGGAGCACCAAACACCCAGCCTCAAGTATGTGGAAGGTAAACCACAGGATCTCCCACATTCTCCTTTTGTGAGAGGTTGGCTGACCTCACAAAAAGCACAGGGTCATTTTTTCTTTTCCAGTGTTTTGAGACAGGGTCTCATGTAGCCTAGATTGCCTTGAACTTACTGTGTAACTCTAGATAACCTTGAACTCCTGATCCTGCAACTGTCACCTCCTAAGTGCTGGGTTTACAGTTGATACACTCCCAGCTTGACTGTGCTCTTTGCAGCAGGTTCTTGGTACTCTGGTGCAGGGTGGCCAGTTGAGTCCTCCCCCAAAATGGCCTGGAGCTCTTTATGTACACTAGGCTGGCCTTGAACTCCCAGAGATCCCCTAGTCTCTGCCTCCCCAGTGCTGGGATTAAAGGTGTGGCCTGGCTGTCCCCCTTTTGCAAACCTCTGATGCATTTAAGCAAAATTAATATTATTTTCAACCATCAGCAGGACCAGTAATTGAGCCCCTTCTCCAAGGAGCTCCAGAGTGCCTTGTCGGAATGACCTTGGCAGACCCTGATTTGCACTCATGCTGCCTGCTCTGCTAAAATGAACTCGTATTCTCTATATTGTCCAATATTCTTGTGGATACATGCCCAGAAATGAACTCATAAAGTTGAGTAACTTTTTCGGCCATTGATCTATGGTCTGACCTTAATTTATCCTTTAGCAAATGTCATATATTGGTTAGTTTAGGGATTAAAACTTTCTTTGAAATGAATTATAAAATCCCAAAGTTAAAAGAATTATGTGTTGAATCATATAGCATCATATTAAGACTAAATAGGCACCATTTAAGAATTTCTTTTAAAACATTAGAAGCAACTCAAATGTCTATCAATAAGTTCAGTTGCATAAATTATGATATTTTTACATGCTGGAATACTATGCAGCTCTACAAAAGGATGAGAAAACAACAGGCAAGAACGTGAACAGGTAAGGAGATATTTCCAGAACATAAGAAAAAAAAGAAATCAAAATTCAGGAAAATATGCCATGCTTTGGTAAAGAAGAAAGAAATATGAGGATGTATATTTGCAATTAGTATATCCATGAAACAATTTTGGAGTTAAGTATACTTAAGATATTGAAGACAGTAGTTGCCTATAGGGCACAGAAACTGGGAAGATGGGATTTCGCCATACAGCTTTTTAGACATTTTGGGTTTGACCTATGAAAACATACTGCCTACTTAAAAAACTATATTAAAAAACATAATATGTAATAATACAACGCTTCAGTTATTCAAGAGCCACTCATCAGGAATTTGTGGTGAGCTGGACTCATTAAGCTTGTGTGTGTGTGTGTGTGTGTGTGTGTGTGTGTGTGTGTTCGGGGCTCTTTTAGCTTGTGTGTGTGTGTGTGTGTGTGTGTGTATGTGTGTGTGTGTGTGTGTGTGTGTGTGTGTGTATGTGCCCTTTCTTTATTCTGAGAGGAGAAGAAAGTGTGAAGATCCCAGAAGAGAAGCTCTTTTCCACATCTCTGACTCTTTTGAGAATGGGGAGAGTTGGCTTCTGGCCGCTCCTTGTCCCAGCTCTATCTATCCACTTCCCCTGTGGGAATCAGAACTACAGAGCACTTGCAAGTTTTCAGTAAAATCCCTGAACACTGGAGACATAAGCATTCAACAAACATTTACCCAGTAACTAAGGACATCAACAACAGTGAATCCCAACCCTGGCATAGGGGTGCATGCCTGTGATCTTAGCACTCAGGAGGTACAGTGTTGTGTGTGAACTTTTCCTGAGGAGATGTGGACCAGTGACAGACCAAAGAAACAACCGTGCCCAAATGCGACTTGGTGAATGAATCACTGAGTTCAATTGGGGTTACTTACAGGAACATTGGTGGTGGTGGCGGTGGCGTTACCACAGGAACATGTGTAACTTAGAGGTGATTATTTCACTGAGAACAGACTCCTTCCCAGGAATTGTCAGCTGCTTTTATGTCCTAAGGGGGGGCAGCAGGGGAGAAGGGTTGTGATCCATGTATGAGTCCTGTGTGCACTGTGTGAACTGCTTGAGCCTCCTGTGAGCCGTGTGAGCCCTGTCTTCCATGAGGCAATATTAGTGGGCCCAGTCTTGTGTGATAGTCACGGCTGTTCTTCTTCAAGACATCAATGGTCATGTCATGCCTGGAAGACAGTGTTCTACAACCTGCAGGTAGAAGGATCCAGAGTTGGAAGTCAGACTGGGCTGTACAGCGACTCTGTCACTAAATACAAAATAAAAGATAATCCCAGCTGCAGACAGAGCTACAGTCCAAAAGTTAAAAACAAGGAAAACGGTGGCTAACAGAGTGGGCACAACACCCTGTGCAGGTCTGGAGACTGACTCCAGCCTGGGGAGGTGGGTAGCTTGTGGGTGGTGAGGAATATTGGTTGGGTGCAGCTACCGAAGAATGGGCCCCCCAGAAAGACAAAGATGGGCCAAGTTTTGAAAGACTATCAAGAGTTAGGTGAAAAGGAATATGGGAGGGGACTCTAGAGAGAGGGTTACAAAGTCACAGTCTTCCTGGTGGGTGAAGTGGGCCAGGTGGATGAGGAGGGAGAGAACAGAGTTGCAGTGATGCTGGAGAACAGCTGGCTGAGGAGCCAAGACTGACCCAAATGCTACCGGGATCTAGTATTAGGTTTGGATGGAAAAGAGAGATGAGCCTGGAGATGCTGAGCAGTACCATTAGGGGGAGATGCACTAATTTGCTTTGTGGCCCATGGCTTGTGATTGTTCTTGATTGTCTAAAACATACAACTGCTTCATTGGGGTGTGGAAATACAATATTTGCTATCATTGTCTGTGAGATTGAAGATAGAACAATATTGTCTCAGCTAGATTGCTATCAGGAAACAGATGGCGCACTCAAAGGAAGGTAATTCTAGAGTGTTCGTTTACAGAGGGATAATACAAAGGTGTTTGTGTACAGTCACTGCAAGGGATGCTGGGTCTGGCACAGCTGACACCACACCCCAGACTCCTGGACAATGTCAGGGAACTGAGATTTGAATCCAGAGGAGCTGGAGACATGTATCAGGTCTGATGGAGTGGCCTGTGAGCCTCCCTTAGGAGCAGGGCTGCTGGGGGAACCACCCAGAGAGCAAACCAAGGCAGGAAACATCCAGTCAGTGTGGTGGCTCATACCTGTAATCCAGCACTCAGGAGACTGAGGAAGGAGGATCATGAGCTTGAGGTTGGTGTGGGCTTCATAACAAGACCTGTGTCAACAAACCAACCACACAAAAGATCTCACCTCACTTCTTCCCCTCCTCATCACTCAGGAGAGCTGAGAGGTCTATGAAGTAGGTCAGTCTTCAGGGTACAGAGAATGGAAAATGCCCTCAAAGGGCAAATGAAAGATACCAGACACAAACATTAAAATTAAATTTCCCTTGGTATATATATCTTTTCCTGTGTATATCCCCCCTCAAAAAAAAGTAAAAGAGAAAAAGTTTATTAGGAAAGCATGAGTTAGAAAAAATTAACCACTGTAACCAATTAACCTTAAATGTATACTGGCTGAAAATTCGACATAGTTTATTTTTAATATTTTATTTATTTTTATGTGAATGAATGTTTTGGCTGCATGTATGTAAGTGCACCATACGTGTGCAAGGCCTTGGAGTCTAGAAGAGAGCGTCAGACCCCCTGGAACTGAAGTTACTGATTGTAACTTGCCGTTTGTAAATTGATGATTGTAAATTGCCATTTGGATGCCAGAAACTGGAACCTAGGTCCTCTGCAGGCGCAGCCGATGCTCTTGATTGCTGAGCCATCTCTCCAGCCACCACAGTTTACTTCTTGTTCCCACAGTAACTGTGCGGAAGCCCACAGTCAGCAGCGCCTCCTTCATGTAGTCACACAGGCATCTGGGCAGACAGGGCCTCTGTTTTTAAATGGTAGCTTTCAAGTTTATACTGGCATCTCTAGTTCAGGCAGCTGCAAGAAGCAACCAAGAAGGAAGGTCAAGGATTTGGTGTGCCAGGCTCATTCTACTGGCTGGATGCAGGCACATGGCCAGGGGGCTGGGCATGTGGTATAGCCAAGTGCCTGGGAAGAAAAGCCGGGAAGCACCCAGGCCCATGCCATGTAGCACCTCAATGGTATCTTTTAGTACAGTTGGTTTAGATGAAACTTTCTTAAAGATTGATTTAAATTTTTTTATTTCTTTGTATTTTTTTCTTTACTTTTTGAGACAGGGTCTCCCTGTAGCCCCAGCTGTCCTAGAACTCACTATGTAGACCAGGCTGGCCCTGAACTCACAGAGATCTGCCTGCCTCTGCCTCCCAAGTGCTGGGATTAAAGGCGTGTGCCACCACACCTGGCAATTTCTTTGTATTTTTTATGTGGATGAGTGTTTTGCCTACACGTGTATAAGTGAACCATGAGTGGCAGTGCCAGCCAGTGGAAGCCAGAAGAGGGTGTTGGATCACCTGGAGCTGGACTTACAGGTGGTTGCTAGCTGTCTGACAGCAGTGCTGGGATCACAACTAGGTCGTCTGCAAGAGCAATAAGC
>NW_008343385.1:8766123-8767671 GCF_000622305.1 Nannospalax galili | reverse complement strand
GAGAGCTGCGCTATAGACTTACCCCAAGAGGCCTGAGGATAGTAGTGCCATAAGCACTCTTTTATAAAAAAATATTTATTATTTTTATTTTGTGTATGAGTATATTGCGTGGATGTATGTGAGTGCACCCGTGTTGTACAATGCCCAAGAGGACAGAAGAGGCCGTCGGATCCCCTGGAACTGGAGTTATGGACAGTTGTTAGCTGCCATGTGGGTGCTGGGATTCGAACCCGGGTCTTCTGCAATAACAACCATTGTTCTTAACCATTGAGCCATCTCTCCAGCCCCAGTAAGCGTTCTTAACAGCTGAGCTATCCCTAAAGCCCTGTAGACTAAACTCTTGATGGGACCACACTATGCTGAGTGCTTTTGCGAACTTTGTGTCAAGTCCCTAACAGTGAAAATTGCCAAGCATGATATCATGCCTGGGCCAAGTCACTGAAGGAATGAATTAGTTGTGAGTGTATAATTCTACTTTCAAATTTTATAGCTCCTTCATTTCACTTTGCTTACAGTGATAACTCTGTTTCCATTGGAGTCCTTTTATTGGGTGGTTGTCATTCTTTGTAAGGTATGGAATGAGGCCAGTCAGGTCCTGGAGAGTGGCTAATGAGCCCCAGCTGAAATAGATGTTGCTAATGGTAAAAGTGGCAAGGTAAGAGAAAACTAGAGTGCTTAGATGGCCTGGCACCATTGTCCAGTAATGAGGCCATCAGGATCCTGTCAGAGTCAGTCATCTCTACGGCTTTTACTCTATTAGCGTCTGTGCACCATCCTCTTGAAGCTCCTGGTTCAGCAGCCCACTTCTTTCACGTGGGCTCTGTGGGCAGTTCCTATGCCCATCCCAGTGACTCATACAAACATACTTCCTCCCCTCCCATGTCTGCCCCTATCTTGACAGCAGATTTTTGTCCGTAGCCTCTATCACATTATAAAGTATGTACAACAAAAATGTGAGTGAAAGAAAGGATGAACAATTATGCACGTAGTTTTCCTTAGAATCTGTGGAATTATTGACTGACAGATACGATAATCATCATCTTTGAACTTACTATTTATATGGAAGTCTGCTTCAGCCTTGTACTTTGGTGGGGGGGGGGAGCCTGTATTAGTCACTTTTCTTGTGAAATATGTGAAAGACCAACTTAAGGGAGGGGCAGCTTAATGGAGGAAGAGACTTATTTTGGCTCAGGGTTTGAGGGGTAGAGTCCATCATGGTGGAGAAGGCATGCTGATGCAAGCGGCTGTGCTTGGGGCAGTAAGGGGGTGAGGCAGTCAGGAAGCAGAGTGCTCTGGCTAGAATTGGGGTCTAGAAACCCAGTCCTATGGCCTTTCACCTGCCAACTAGGTTCCAGGTCCAAAACATTTCACAGCTTCCAAATCGGCACTACCAGCTGGCAGCTGGCTGTTTAAACACAATGTCTGTGAGAGACAGTTCACATTCCAACCCTAGCAACCCCTAGATGTCCTATGTCCTGGCTCATTGTCTCCCCTCCCCCTTTTCTTCTTCTTAAGAATTTGCCGCAGGGCGTGACGGCACACGCCTTT
>NW_008343385.1:8763189-8766070 GCF_000622305.1 Nannospalax galili | reverse complement strand
TTGGTCTACATAGTGAGTTCCAGGCCAGCTGGGGGTACAGGGAGAACCTGTTTCAAAAAAAAAAAAAAAAAAAAAAAAAAAAAAAGAATTTGCCTATAACAGGCTGGGGAGATGGCTCAGTGGTTAAGAACGCTGCTGCTCTTTCAGAGGACCCAGTTTCAGTTCCCAGCACCTATGTGGAGGCTGACAGTCATCTGTAATTCCAGTTCCAGGAGATTTGATGCCCTCTTCTGACCTCCGTGGGCATTGCACACATGTAGTCCACTTATATTCATGTAGACAAAACACTCATACACATAAAAAATACAAATTAAAAAGAAATTATCTGTAACAGTAATCAATTTTAGCATGCCTACACTTTTTTTTTTTTTTCTTGCAGTGCTGGGACTCAAAACCAGGGCCTTGTGCTTACTAGTTGGTCACTGTGTCACCGCGGGACACCCCTAGCCTGGATTTGTTTTTAATCCAGTCATATAAAAGAAGCAAACCTGCCCCTGAAGTCCAAACAAAGTTATAACAAATTAGATGAGTAGAGACTGAAGAATTTAATTGGCACACAGATTTCTGGCTGTAGCAGCATAACAAAATCTCAAAATCTCAACACTGTGTGTCAAATGTATCACTAACACCACTGTTCCTTATATAAACAAACCAATAGTTTCATTTTGATTAACAAATGTAATTAAAAGGTTAAAAAACAACAACAAAGTGGGGCATGGTGATACCTTTAATCCCAGCACTTGGAAGACAGAGGCAGGCAGATTTCTGTGAGTTCCAGGCCAGCCTGATCTACATAGTGTGTTTCAGGCTAGCTGGGGCTACCGGGAGACCCTGTCTCAAAAAGACAAAAAACAAACAAACAACAAACTTCACAGGGGGTAACTCATTTTTGAGACCCCTCCCTCCTGCAGGGAACTGTTACTCTGTCAAAACTTTGCTTGCCACACAAAACAAAACAAGTAATGAGCCTCACACAGCACAAAAGGAGGTGTATTGTGAAGTGTTTTCTTCCTATCTTTGTTCCTTTATTCTGGCGGTGTTCAGAGACATCAGACGATACTGTTTCTTGCATACCTTGAATTTAGAGAGAGTTCTAAGCATGTAGAAACAGGTTGATTTTTAAAAACTACATATGTAGTCAGCAATTTGACCTTAAGGGGTTTTCTTTGGTGTGTGGGGTTGTGAAGAATGACCAGAGTCACTGACTTTTATGAAAGTCGTGGAAATGACCCTTCTTGATCACTTGCACTATGAGGCAAAGGTGCAGGGTGTCAGAACCCTGGTCACCTTGTGAGCTTGTGTGTGAATCCGGAACCCTGCATTAGCAGGCTGTCATAACAAATGCCAGAGCCCAGTGAGAACAGCCTTAAGTTATTCTGTCCTGCCTCTAGAGGTCAGAACCACAGTGTTGCCAGAGTCATGCTTTCTGCGGAGGCTGGGGGGAAGTACCCTGTCTGGCCTCTTGCAGCCTCTAGTGGCCTGGGCCTTCTTGGCTTGACAGCATAGCTCCTTGAGCCTGTCCTTCCCAGGCCATCTTCTCTTTGTGTGACTGTTTCACACCCCTCTCCTCTTAAAAGTCACTGGATTTAGGACTCACTCTAAATCCAGGGTTAATGCCTCTGAGTTCCAGTTGAGTCACTTTTAGAAAACCCATAAAAGCTGTTTCATCTAGTGACCCAGCCTTGGGAGTTGTCCTTCCCGAGCCCCAGCCTCTATCCCATGTTCACATGCTCACTTTAAATCAGTCCTCCATTCTGGGCCTGAAGTGCAAACTCTTTCTTCTTACTGGGGGAAAGAGAAGTAAGGACCACCAAAGACTTTGGGGAACCACCAGCAGGCAACACATTTAGCACTCAAAACAAAATGAGTAACTGAGGTAAAAACTCTACTGTGACATTTCTCCTAGTAGCAGACTTTTACATTTCTGAGGTTTTTTTTTTTGTTGTTGTTTTTTTAATTTTTATTTTTAAGGAATATGTGTACCCTTGACAAGAAAAAAAGTTCATCTATCAGGAACCTAGATTAAGTCACTCCCTTTAGGAACCTAGATTAAGTCACTCCCTTGAGCACTTCAGTGTGAGTTCTGAACATCCTGGCAAACCAACACAAAGAAAGAAAATCGAACAGTCACGGTTTCCATCTCATTAAATGAAACGTAGCACAGTGCTTCTTTGGGCGCAGGCTTTGCTTTTCTGAAAACTTATCAGGACTTCTTATGAGGAAGGTCTCACACTATAGCCCTGCATAGCCTCAAACTCTCCACAATCCTCCTGCCTCAACTTCCCAAGTGCTGGGATTCCAGGAATGTACCAACCACTATGCCCAACTTCAGAAAATCTTTATATGGAAAGGTTTCCAGAATAAACCAGAAGGTGGCAAATGTTTTCTGTAAAGGACCAGCCAGTGTCTTGGGTCTAATGGACAAGTATTCTGTCCCAACATCCAGCTCTTCTGTTAGACTGTGAAAACATCTGTAGAAAATATGCAAATGAGGTGTCCTTATGTGCCAAAAATACTTTATTAGAGTGAGCATGAGGGCTGGATTTGTTCTACATGTCAGTTTGTTGACCTGTGGAACAGACAGTGCATTTTTAACATTCAGACTCGCATGAAGGTGACCTTGACCTCTAGACAACAGCCAAGTTCAGGACTCCATGTATATGATAATCACAGAAATTTTAATTTTGGACAACTTACAAACTTCTATTTAGAAAACATATCTGAAGAGAATCTCATTAAAACAAATAGAAAACACAATGTTTACACATCCTATTTGCATCTGAATCTCATTAAGCTGCTTTACCAGGAGGTTCATTCAACTTACCAAGACTACATTGGCTTTTCATTGCAAAGCTGGATGTTTAACTATAAACTACATTCT
>NW_008343385.1:8750115-8754650 GCF_000622305.1 Nannospalax galili | reverse complement strand
TTTTTTTTGTCTTCCAAGGCTGTACTAGCTGGCTGGGAAGAGTGTCTGGATACTCAGGTGAGGGTCCAGTGACCCTGCTTGGCACTTCTTTAATGAATGAGCACAACTGTCAATAAGCCCAATCGTGACTATCTTTAGCCATCAGGCTCAGCCGAAGTCGTGATGATGGTAGTTATTTCGTGCAGAAGGGACTGCTGTATAGCATCTTCTTATTAAAAGGACCAGCACATGGAGGCAGGATCAAGGGGATGTCAGGCTGTCCCCCGGGTTCTCGGGCCCTCTGGTATTTGGAGGCCAGAACCCCGCACTCTCTGGCAGTCTGCTGAGATCTGAGAAGCTACCCAATGGAGGAAGTCTGAACAACCATTTCTAAGTCTTTACTCCACCCAGCTTTTCATTTATTTACTCAGAATGTGATGTCTAGGGCATCTATGGCCTTTGGAATCATGGCAAGATTTGGGAGTGAACACAGGTATGCTATGCCTAGCTCTCATTTTCTTTGGTTCTCTCTGTCTCTCTCTTCTTTCTTTTGCAAAGAAAGGAGATATCCAGCATCCTACAATGAGTGAACCCTGCCAGTGGTCATGTGAGCTGGCAAGCAATCCTTCTCCTGCAGAGTCTCTGCTGAGCCCCTAGCTCTGCCTGGCTCATTAACTGCAGCTTTATGAAAGACCCTGAAGGTGCAGGATTCTTGGATTCCCAAGCCAATCCCTGGGTCAGTACTACTGACAGTCGGTTAGAGAATGACCAGCTTGTCCCAGTGCAGAGGATCTGGCTGGGCTGCAGGTTTATGAGCCGAACACCAAATAATTGAGCAGAACACGTTGGGGAATATTTTTACAGTTTCAAAGAAAATATTATCTAAATGCTAAACTTTCTAGATGCCAATGTTGGGGCCCAAAGACTGGAACTCCAAAGTATGGTATTTTGTCACTTTGAACTAAAGGAGAGCTGAGGCTCCATTGCCCTCCAGCCTGGGTTCCTGTCCCTCTTTCTTCTCTGTAGTGCAGGGAAAATTTGCTCTGAATTTCCCTCATCTGGCTTCAGACCACATGAATTCACAAAGAATTCAACTCTCTTGGATCCCCTTACTAGGAACCTCATCTAGGGAGAGGACAGAAGACCAAAGGTTAATGTCATGGCCAGACAGGCTTAGTCACAGACTGACACCTGTGACCAAAATCCATTCTTTCTAGAATCACTCCCTCTCCCCAGAGCCCCAGAGCCTCCCCTCTCACCTATGAAGAAAGAATACAAACTTGTAAATTTCCTTGGGTTGTGGCCTTTTTCCTCCTGACCTTTTCTTTCCTGTGGAGCTCCATGCTCTTAAGTATATAAGGCCTTTCTCTGCCTAACGTCTGATGCCAGTTTATTTCATAGAGTCCATTTAACCAAGCTTTAGAGAGTAAAGCGAGAGTGCTCCATGCTACGAATGAAAAGACAAAGTCAGCATCTAAAACTAAAATGACTCTAAACAAACAGTGCAGAAAGTAAGACGGGAAGACAAAAGCAAACGGGAAAAAGTTCCTATGTATATGGACACAGGGCCATTTCCTTAATGTACAGTGTTCAACAGATCAAAACAACAGAATTATCAGGTAAAAATAAAGTGGTTTCTACAAGTGGTTCTGACATAGGTGTTCAGACTCGTCAAAAGAAACCAAATTAAAATGGAAATGAAATGCCTTTTAAAATCTTAATTAATATATTTTGTAGTCTGTGTATGTATGTGTGTGTGGTGTGTGTACCACAGCATGCTGTGGAGGTCAGAGCACAGCTTGTAGGAGTCGGTTCTCTCCTTCTACCATGGAAGTCCCAGGGATTGAACTCAGGCCTCAAACTGAGGTCATCAGGCTTGGCAGCAAGCACTTTTACCCACTGAGCCGTCTCCTGGCCCCTGAAATACCATTTTAAATCTAACAGTTGGCAAAGGTGAAAGTGTTGGTCTACCCTGAGCTATGAAATGGG
This sequence comes from Nannospalax galili, assembly GCF_000622305.1. Taxonomy (NCBI): domain Eukaryota; kingdom Metazoa; phylum Chordata; class Mammalia; order Rodentia; family Spalacidae; genus Nannospalax; species Nannospalax galili. Next base: position 8,752,682 of record NW_008343385.1, on the reverse strand, counting down.
AGCTATCTCATATATGAATATAATTTGACATGTAGGGCAATGTGATAAAAGATCTGCCAAAACATCAAAACTCAAAGTATGGTGGTGAATGCTTGTAATCCCAGCACTCAAGACGCCGAGGTAGGAAGATTGTCATAAGTTTGAGGCTAGCCTCTACTACATAGCAAGTACTAGGCCAGTCAGGGGTATATTACAAGATACTGTCTAACAAACAAACAACCACCAAACCAAAACCAACCAACCAACAACAAAAACAAAAGAAATCAAAGTTTGCATAGCAACTCCCCCCAAGATTATACCTGCACATGATGTATGTTCAAAGACACTTGCATAGAGCTGGAAGATGGATCAGCAGGTAAAGATGCATACAGCCAAACCCAATGACCTGAGTTCAAATCTCCTGAACCTACATGGTGGAAGGAGAGAACTGAGTCCCCCAAAGACACTTGTTGAAGCTCAGTTTATAACAGAGAAAAATCAACACATATAAACAGGGTTGTTTAACTGGTTAAAATGAACAAAGGAAGCAATTCTATTTGCACTAACAGGAATGCTTCCAAAGTTGCTTTTTAAAAAGCAGAAGACAACATTGTGTAATATATTTGCTATCTGCACAAAAACCTTATACACAGTAGACAGGCTTGCGCATGCAAAGACTATTTCTGGAAAAACAGATGAGAAACAAATAGCCATAGTTGTTTCCAGGGTGGGAACCTAGATGCCAGAGTGGATAGAAATGAGGGGGTGCTTATTTCTTATTTGAATATTTGGAGTGAATGTTATGACTGTATTCCCTGTTCATAATCGCTAATAAAAAGTTTTTAAAAATGGGCTATGTTTTGAAATCCAAATTCTCTCTCTAGGACCTCACAGGGGAGTGTTCTTTCAGGCAGAGACAGGCAGCAGATGCCAGTGGGCAGAGCCAATGAATGCCCCTCTGTTGGCATAAAAGCAGAGAACACCCACTGAATTTTTAAAGTGAAGCTTAAAATAGTGTGTTGCAAAGCTCCCTGGGTTCAGTCCCAATGATTGTTGGTTAGAAGACTGTCAGGGATCATTTTCCAAAAGCCAATTTGCAATCCTCTATGATCCAGAAGGTTGTGTTTCCTGTGCAACTATGTAAGATTTAGAGAATGTGACTGGCTAGTGAGCCAGCAGCCCCACACAGAGCAGGTGGGGAGGCTTAGAGCAGTGGTCCCCACACAGCTGCTTCCTCATTGTCCTGTGTCCTCATTCCAGCCAGGGCTACCCTCTTCTTTCTGGGTCCAGCCTGTGCGGGTTCTGCAGCTGTTGGGGAGTGACAGCTCCTTCCCTTCCTGGGAAGTCTGGAACAGCCAGCTCTGGCATCTCTGCAGCTGTGACTCATCCCAGATGCTTTGCATTCCAGGATGTTCTGCAAGGTTTTGGGTCTCCCCTGTGGCTGGAAAGCATGAGGCAGACTGAAGGGGAGGAGACACAGAGGCCCTAAAGCTGTCAGAACTTTGCAAGGATGAGGGGGAACTTGTCAGGAAAGCTGAGAGCTCCAGTCAGTCAGCCCCTTTCCCTCCCTCAGTTGGTCTGCAGGTGACTGCAATCAGAAGGAAGCTGAGCTGGAGGCTGCCCCGACCTAGTGGAGCTCCAGTCACAAACCAGAGGACCACACTCATCTGGAGACCCTCTTCCTCTGTCCAAGGATTGGGTAGAAGCCACTGTAGGAAGCAGCATTGTGGGCCTCGTCTATATTTAAATGGATTTGATGTACCCTATCCCCCACCACTTTTAATGCTGGGAAGGAAACCTAGGCTCTGGGTTAAAAGCCTCTCATATGCCTCCATACATCTGTCCCTCCGTCCCTCTCTCCATTTCCTCCTTCCCTCCTTCCTTCCTTCCAAATTTTTTTATTCATTATTTTTATTTTATGCATATGAATATATGCTTGCATGTATGTAAGAGCACCCATGTCATGCAATGCCCATGGAGGTCAGATGAAGGTGTCAGACCCCCTGGAACTAGAATTACAGATGGTTGTTAGCCACCGTGTGTGTTGGGAACTGAACCTGGGTCCTCTGTAAAAGCAGTCAGTGCTCTTAACTGCTGAGCTGTCTTTCCAGCCCCTTTAGTTCTTTGAGACAGGGTCTCCCTTTAGGCCCAGCTGGCCTGGAACTCATTACGTAGACCAGGCTGGTCTCCATCTCACAGAGATCCACCTTCCTCTGTCTCTTGAGTACTGGGATTAAAGGTGTGTGCCACCACTCCTGTCTCCTTAATTTCTTATTTTACATCTTCTGTCAAATATCATCAAGAAGTTTTCTGAAAAGAGAAATCGTGGGTACTGTAGTTCCTGACCCTTTTCATGTCTGGGGGAGTCTTTTGAATTTCAGTAGTTATACCAAGTCTAATATTGATTATTCCACAGTGATTTTCTGAGTTATGATGTGCTTCTGTTTTTACATTTTTTTTCTTTAAAAAAATTATTTATGGGGCTGGAGGGATGGCCCAATGGTTAAGAGCATGTGCTGCTCTTGTAGAGGACCTGAGTTTGGTTCCCAGAACCCACATGGTGGCTAACAACTGTCTGTAACTCCAGT
>NW_008343385.1:8733756-8749677 GCF_000622305.1 Nannospalax galili | reverse complement strand
AACAACAACAACAACAACAACAACAAAAAACCCCACCTTATATGCATGTATGAAATTCTCAATAAATTATTTTTTAAAATAAAATTTTTTTTGATAGGGTCTCCCTGTAGCCCCAGCTGCCCTGGAAGTCACTGTGTAGACCAGGCTGGCCTCGAACTCACAGAGATCCACCTGCCTCTGCCTCCCAAGTGCAGGGATTAAAGGTGTGCACCATCATGCCTGGCTATACAAGGTGTTTTGATCAAATCCATGCCCACTCCCTCCCCTCCAACTCCTCCCATATCTCCCCATCACTTTTTTCTGATAACTTCATGTACTCTTTCTTCTTTTATTTTTTTAAATGGGGCTTTTTGCTACTCTAACTCTTTTTGCTACCCTCTGAAGAGGTAACCCTAAAATCTTTTAAGGATTAGATAAAAGCTCCCAAATGCTTTTGACATTTTTGGCCTTGGAACAGAGTATGTTGCTAAGAGGCCCAAGGGCATTTTGACTTTTAGCCAAGAAACTGGCTACTTTTCTTTGGGGTCTTTTTACCCTAACTGCCTAGCCAATTCCTACCTCCTATTCTTATGACACCATCCTCTGCAGAGGTTACCCAACTTGCGGATAGGGAATTGAGATGCAGACTACTCTGGCTTCTTCCATGCTGAACAGGGATGCAGGATGAGGCAATTGGAGTACCCCTTCAGTGGGTCTATCTAAAAGACTCCCAAAATTGTCTCTGCGGACGTTTCATGACACAGGTACATTTACATATATGTCAGTAAACTACTCATACATATAAAATAAAAACAGATCAATAAACAAATTTTAAAATTATTTATTATTATTATTTAGTGTGTGTGTGGTATATGTATGGGCACATGTGCCACAGCTTCTGTGGAGGTCAGAGAACAACTTTTTTTAATGTGTATGAGTATATTGCCTGCACGTGTGTAAGTGCACCCGTGTCGTGAAATGTCCATGGAGGTCAAAGGTGGGTGTCAGATCTCCACTGGAGTTACAGATGGTTGTTAGCCGCCATGTGGATTCTGGGAATCGAACTCAGGTCCTCTGCAAGAGCAACCAGTGCTCTTAACCTCTGACCCATCTCTTCAGCCCCAGAAAACAACTTTTGTGGAAAGATTCTCCTTCTACTGTTACATAGGTTCTGGGATTCAAACTTTGGTCACCAGGCTTGTGAGGTGAGTTTATTTACCCACCGAACCATCGTGCCTGCCCGGATTTTACTTTTTTTGACAGGGTCTCACTATGTAGACTGGTCTTGAATTCATGGTCCTCCTGCTTCTACTTCACAGTAAATATGCTTTTTTGTTGTTATTGTTTGTTTTCAGACATGGTCTTGATATGTAGCACAGGCTTGCCTTAACTCTAAGATCTTACATCAGTCTCCTGAGTGCTGGAATTACAGGCATGGACTACTACACCTGGCTGGCAATGTGCTCTTTAATTCTACAGATCACCTGTCTTTATTTCAGGCATTGTAGTTGTCTATTTCCATTGCTAGAACAGCACAACCACCATAAAAGTAAGGATGGGTAATTTAATAAAGAAAAGGTTTTTGCCAGGCATGGTGGCACATACTTTTAGTCCCAGCACTTGGGAAGCAGAGGCAGGCAGATCTCTGGGAGTTTGAGGCCAGCCTGGTCTACATAGTAAGTTCCAGGCCAGCTACATAGCGAGTTCCAGGCCAGTCTACATAGTGAGTTCCAGGCCCATAAGAAAAGTAGCCAGTTTCTTGGCTAAAAGTCAAAATGTCCTTGGGCCTTTTAGCAACATACTCTGTTCCAAAGACCAAAAATGTCAAAAGTATTTGGGAACTTTTATCTAATCCCTAAAAGATTTTAGGGTTACCTCTTCAAAGGAGGGAATGTTAGAGTAGCAAAAAGCCCCATTAAAAAAAAAAAAGAAAAAAGAAAGAAAGAAAAGGGCCAGGCATGGAGGCGCAGACCTTTAATCCCAGCACTCGGGAGGCAGAGGCAGGCAGATCTTGTGAGTTCAAGGCCAGCCTGCTCTACATAGTGAGTTCCAGGACAGCTGAGGCTACAGGGAGACCCTGTCTCAAAAAAGACCAAACCAAAATAAATAAATAAATAAATAAATCGAAAAAAAAATTTTAAAAAAATAAGAAAAGAAAAGAAAGAGTTTATTTAGCTCACAGTTCAGGACGTTTAAGGCCAAGACAAGGCAGATGATGTCCCAATGGTGGAAGCGAGGGGAGGGACCGGTCTTGCTCTTTTTATAAATATAACCACCTTGTCCTTAAAACAAACTTAATGGTCACATAACAACTACTTTAATCTTTTGTGAGGACAGGGCCTTGAATGACCTCTGGTCAGGCACCACCTCTTAAAGGTCTCACCCCCTCCACATGGCTACACTGAAGACTGAATTTCCCACACAGAAACTGCAGGGGGACAAAGCATGTCCAATCCATGGTACGGATATTCTGTAACTTTGAGAGGAAAACATTACTTTCAGCCAGCTCTTCACAGTGCACCTGAACAGTAGATAGATGAACACAAGAAAAATAACCAAGTTTAAAAACTTGTATGCATCATACACATATGAAACTGACCCAGAAGAATGATCAGTTCTGGAAATGCTTTGATTTCAGGCTTAAATAAAACCACTCCCTTTTGGCAAAGAGAGGAGAGAGGAAAAAGCTATTGAAAGGCAGCAGCAGGACAAGCACAGCAAAGGGGGTCAGGGCTTCCCATGGATTTTAGCTGGTGGCTTTTCTTTTTTTTAAAAAATATTTATTTATTATTTTTTATTTTACATGTATTGAGTGTATTGCCTGCATATATGTGAGTGCACCTGTGTCGTGTAATGCCTGTGGAGTTTGGAAGAAACCATCAGTTCCCCTGGAACTAGAGTTTTGGATGGTTATTAGCTGTTTTTTTCTTTTGTTGTTGTTTGTTTTTGTCTTTTTGAGACAAGGTCTCCCTGTAGCACCCGCTGGCCTGGAACTCACTATGTAGAACAGGCTGGCCTCAGACTCACAGAGATCCGCCTGCCTATGCTTCCTGAGTGCTGGAATCAAAAGTGTGCGCCACCACGCCCGGCGGTTATTAGCTGTTATGTGGGTGCTGGGAATCAAACCCGTGTCCTCTGCAAGAGCAACCAGTGCTCTTAATCACGGAGCCATCTTTCCAGCCCAGGTTTTTCTTTTTTTTTTTTTTTAAAAAAAGACCCATAAAGGCTCAAGCTCACAACCAAAAAAAGACCCATATTATTTTTTAATTTTCTGTGTGTGTGTGTGTGTGTATGTGTGTGTGTGTGTGCAGAGGCCAGAAGAGAGTGCTGGATCCTCTGGAGCTGGAGAGCTGGAGTTACTGGCGGGTGCTGGGAACTGAACTCTCGCCCTCTGCATGAACAGTCAGTACTTGCTCTTAACTGCTGAGCAGTCGCTTTTTTATGCATAAGAATTTCCAGAGATTTAGAGGCATCCTCCTTGTCCTGTCACAGAGGAGACACACCAAACAAACGGAAATTTCCTCTACAGACACAGAAAGTCCTCAGAGTAAGTTCTGCTGTTTTTGGAACTATGTTTGCTATTACTCAAAATAATTAGTTAAAAATATCCCGAGCCAGGGTTGGTGGCGCATGCCTTTAATCCCAGCCCTCGGGAGGCAGAGGCAGGCAGATCTCTGTGAGTTCAAGGTCAACCTGGTCTACAAAGTGAGTTCCAGGCCAGCTGGGGCTGCAGAGAGACCCTGTCTCAAAAAGACCAAAAAAAAAAAAAAAATCCTGATACCGAAAAGGTGTATTTTGGGGTGGCAGATTCTGCTCTACTACTTCCTCTAATTGCTCAGCTATTTTTTTTTTTTTTTAAATCTTCTTTTACTGGGATTACTTTGAGATTTTACTCTGTGTTAGTAATTCACATTTTAGTTATTTCTACTCTGATCCTTCTGGAGTTTAATTTATTTATTAGTTTTGTAATTATATTGTTTTGTCTTCATTTTCTTTCAGCTGATTATGCTTTTAACTTTTTTATAGGGTATTAGAGTTTTGTTTTATTTAATTCATAGTTTTAAAAGGTCACTGTGTGGTATAACACATTTGTTGGAAATTTTCTTGTTCCTAGGCCTATTCTCAAGTTGAGTCCTTTATTATGATACGTTTTTTTCTTTGAACTTCTGAAAGAATATATGTATAAAAGTGCTTTGTAATAGGCCGGGCTTGGTGGCAGATGCCTTTAGTCCCAGCACTCAGGAGGCAGAGGCAGGCGGATCTCTGTGAGTTCCAAGCCTGCCTGGTCTATACAGTGATTTCCAGTCCCACCTGATCTACATAGTGAGTTCCAGGCCAGCTTGTGCTACAAAATACCACCCCCCCAACCCCCCCCCAAAAGTGCTTTATAATATGCTTTCCAAGTGGGCATTTTAGTAGATTTTTTACTTTCTAACCATTTTGATTGGACATTCTTGTCCTTCTAGAGCTATCAGAGACAAGTTTGTTGCAGTTTGTTGTGAGGACTGGCTGGTTGGTGTGCTCATGTTTGCACCACCACAGGGCTGGAGGCAGCAGGGCTGGAGGCAGCAGATATCATCAGGCAATCTTCCGTCCTACTGAGATGACTGGCTCTGCTTTCCTGGTTTTGTTAAACATCCTGTTCCAGTTTTCTGTCATCCTGTAGGAGGCTGTGTCCTATTCTTGGCTTTCTGCTCTTCTGTCTTCATGATGGTTTAACTCATAGGCCCAGGTGAGACCCTAAGAGGGTGGAGGAGAACTGCTTTCCTCCCTGGCGGTTCTAGTGATGAGGAAGAGAGATTTCATAGTTGCTTTGAGGCTACTGCAGCTGAAAAGTCTTAACTTCTGACACAAGTCAGTAGAAAGTAAGAATTCTTTTTTTTAAAAAAAATTATTTATTATTTTTATTTTATGTGTATGAGTGTATTGCCTGCATATACGTAAGTGCATCCATGTCATGCAATGCCTGTCAAGGTCAGAAGAGGGCATTGGATCACCTGGAACTAGAGTTATGGACAGTTGTTAGCCACCATGTGGGTGCTGGGAACCAAACCTGGGTCCTCTGCAAGAGCAGCCAGTGCTGAACCATCTTTCCAATCCCTTTCCTTTAGTTTTTTTTTTTTTTTTTTTTTTTGAGTCAGGTTCTCCCTGTAGCCCCAGCTGGCCTGGAACTCACTATATAGACCAGGCTGGTCTCCACCTCACAGAGAGCCACCTTCTTCTGCTGGGATTAAAGGCATGTGCTATCCAGCTCAGCCTGTATTTTTTTTTTTTTAATAAAAAGTTTTTATGTGTATGAGTGTTTCCCTGAATGTATATGACTACCACGTGTGTGCAATATCTGTGGAGGCCAGAAGAGGGTGTTGGATCCCTTGAAGCTGGAGTTACAGGTGGTTGTGAGCCAGCTGATGTGGGTGCTGAGAACTGAACTCAGGTCCTCTGGAAAAACAAGAAACATTTTTAACTGAACCCTTTCTCTAGCCCCTCTAAATTTAGATTATCAGTGGAAAACCTTTATGTGACATAGTTATTTACATGTAACAACCCTGGTGGCAGAGGTGTAAGTCTAACCATCCTGTCCCTTGAGCTGGTGTCACAGACTGGTGGGCTCATAGTTTTCAACAGCCAGTCACTGTGTTCTTAGACCATCTGTGTTGTGGGTGGGTCACCAATGGGGCAAAATCAGATGAGATTCTCCTTCCATGCTGCTTCATGTGCTGAAAGCTTGGCTGCTTGATCAGTGAGAATAGGTTCTCTGGTCTCCCCCGGCCAGAGGGTCTAAGAGTTGGCTTGTGTCAGGTGTTTTCAGCCTGGGAACCCAAGATAACAGGTGACAAGCAGCAGACCCTGTGCTAGCTCTTTGGGGTGGGAGGTGGGATTGTCAGTGGTGAGGGGTCAGAGAGTGGTGAGGGGGCAGCTCTGTACTGCCACCCGCAGCAGCCTGTGGAGTTCTCCCAGAGTTTTAGGGACCTTGGCTGATGTGAAACAGGGATTCATGACTTCAGTGTGTGACTTCGGGATTAGCCAGTTTATGAAGGAGAGATGGATATTTTATTAAAGGAGCTTTAATTTAGGTTTAAGCATGAGGGTTAGGTGCTCAGAAGAAAGGAAGACACACCAGAGACACAGCTCGCTGTCTCCATAATGCTCACACAGAGGATTTTGGCACATTTTGAAGTTACTGTCTTATTACTAGGTGGTTTCTTGATAGGCACCTGACAGGATTACAATCCACAGGTAGAAGCCTAGCCTGAAAAGATACAGGAAGGCAGGGTATCTTCACTGTAAACAAAGTTTTAGGGCCTTACTTTTTTTTTTTTTTTTTTTTTTGTCTTTAGGAGACAGGGTCTCTCTGTAACCCCAGCTGGCCTGGAACTTACCATGTAGACCAAGCTGGCTTTGAACTCCTGAGTGCTGGGATTAAAGGCATGGACTACCATGCCCGGCCCATGTCCACCTCTTATATATGTGCTGGGATCTGAACTCTGGTCCTCGTGCTTGCAGAGCAAGCACTCTTTACCTCTGAGTCATCTCTCCAGCTCCCTATAGTGTCTCTTGTCAGTTTATTTCAGCAGACTCCATTTCTAAATTTTCAGAGAGTAGAGGGCAAGTTCCCTTTGCTGCTATAGGGGAGACCTTCAACAGAGGAAACTGATGGCCAGGACATCTGGATCTGCCTGCCATTGACCATCAAGAAGCCATATTCAGGGTCTAACAGAGTGATTGCAGAGGTCTTGCTCCCAAGGTAAGTTGGTCTAACCTTTGAGTCTTGCCCTAAGGGAAGAGAACACCCTAAGGGCCTTGTGGAGTGCTTTATATAAGTTTTCAAAGTCAAGACATGACGTCTCAGAACATAGAAAATTTTCTGGGGCTGGAAAGATGGCTCAGTGATTAAGAGCACTGGCTGCTCTTGCGGAGGACAAGGTTCAGTTTCCAGCAGCACATGGCAGCTAACAACCATCCTTAACTCCAGTTCCAGGGGACCTGATGCCCTCTTAGGCCTCAGATGGGAATTGCATTCATGTGGTACACTTCTATACATACAGGCAAAACATTCATTCATGTAAGATACAAATAAATAAATTTTAAAAAAAAGAAAATTTAAAATTTCTGTCTTGGTTGGAAATCTCCTGATATAAAGAGACAGTCCAAAATAGTGTGGCTGTCTTGGTCAGTCAGGCTTTGACCATTATTATAGAAGCAGCTATATAATTCCTTGAAAATACCTTGTAGAAAACAAGAGGAAAAAGGAATGAAAATCGATAGCCCTTGCCTAGAAAATAGCTTATTTACAGAAACAAAAGCAGGACCCTAAGAGTAACTCAAAATCCTGTCATTTTACATTGCTGCATACAGAATTCTTTTTTAAAAAACATTTTATTATTATTAGCCTCTGAAATTCCTTTTTTTTTTTTTTTTGTCTTTTGAGACAGAGTCTCCCCGTAGCCCCAGTTGTCCTGGAACTCACTATATAGACAAGGCTGGCCTTGAACTCACAGACATCTGCCTGCCTCTGCCTCCTGAGTGCTGGAATTAAAGATGTGCGCCATGCCCGGCTGGAATGAGACTTTTTAACTGATGATGGTGTAGCCTTCTCCACCATCCACTCAGGATGTGTCTGTGACTGCTCATGCTGTTAGGCCACCCCAGTACCCTCAGTCCTGTCTCCCATCTTGCCTTTCCAGTTTCTGAATCCTTAAAAGCAAATCTTTTCAACAGAAAAGTTTCAATGTGTTTGTCAGCATGCCATGCAATGAGAAAGGCGTTTTTATTTCTCTGTTTGAGTACAAACCTAAAACCTTCTTCCCTCAAGGGAAATGCATCTTAATTTAAAACCTGCCCAAGAGGAAGTGATCTTAAAAGATACCTCACTCAGCCTCTGGGTCTCATGAAGCCTAGGCTGTCTTCAAACTCAATATGTAACAGAGGATGACCTTGAGCTTCTAATCCTCCTGCCTTCACCTCCTGAGCACTGGGATTATAGGCCTGTCCAACTGTTCTGTTTATAGAGTACTGGCAATCAAATCAGGGTCTCCTTCATGCTAGGTACACGCTCTGCCAACTGACGTTTACCCCCAGTCCCTGGCTTTCTTTTTGGTTCCATCATGTTCTGACCCACAGTTTCTATTTGTGTTCACATTTAAAGGGAACCAGCTTGGACTCACGTGCTTCAGGAATATGATGAGTTTCCTTCAATATTTTCCAAGGTCCTTTAGGCCCTCTTAGGCTCTGCAGGCTTTACCCAAGCTCCCCTCTTCTCAATATGCTGATGATCTCCTATTTTGAGAAACTAGAAAGACAGAATAGGTTTTAAAAGGGCTGAATATATTTGGGTGACCTGAAAATGTGAGCAGAGTCCCAGCTACAGCTCTGAGTGGGTGGTAAAGAAAGCCACATCAGCATCAGTGAAGAGATTCAGTTCTCCATTGTCTACACTTAACCGTGGATTCTGAGGTGCAAACGCACAGGACATACTAATAGATTCCTCCTTCGCCTGGCTAAACAGAGCTCTCTCTCTCTCTCACTCTCCCCCCCCCCTTTAATGAGTGTATTTGAGGATTGAGACAGGCTTTCACACTGTAGTTCAGGCTGATCTGGAACTCACAGTGTAGCCCAGGATGGCCTTGATGTTAAAGCAGTCCTCCTGCCATAGCCTTTGAGTGCTGGGATTATAGCTGTGAAAAGGCCTGCCAGCTTCCTTATTTATTTACTTATTGTATTTTTAATTAAAAAAAATTTATGTGTATGAGTGTTTTGCCTGCATGTACCTGTGCATGCAATGCCTATGAACCAGAAGAGGGTGTTAGATTCCCTGGAACTGAAGTTACAGATGGTTGTTGACCACCATATGGGTGCTGGGAACCAAACCTGAGCAGCCAGTGCTCTTAACCTCTGAACTATCTCTCCAAAACCTATTTATTTATGCATTTATTTATTTTGATATTTTTGAGACAGGGTCTCCCTGTAGCCCCAGCTGGCCTGGAACTCCCTATGTAGACAGGCTAGCCTCAAAATCACAGAGATCCACCTGCCTCTGCCTCCCAAGTACTGGATTAATGGGTGTGTCCAGACTGACCTCAAAACACCTGTCAATCTTCCTGCCTCAACCCCAAGTGCTGCTTAATTACAGGCATGCATTATCCTGTCCTGCTCCAGGTTCCATATTTAAATTTTAGTGGGCACAGTCATCTGTTACCTATGTAGGACAGGAGATAGCTCAGGATATTTAGAAACTCATCCCAAATGCCTTGAGTCAGTTTGTCCATCTCTTCTCCCAAATGAAAGACTGTATAGATCTCTAGAGGCAGCTGGCTAGTGTTGCTAACAGAGGCATGCATTATCCTGTCCTGCTCCAGGTTCCATATTTAAATTTTAGTGGGCACAGTCATCTGTTACCTATGTAGGACAGGAGATAGCTCAGGATATTTAGAAACTCATCCCAAATGCCTTGAGTCAGTTTGTCCATCTCTTCTCCCAAATGAAAGACTGTATAGATCTCTAGAGGCAGCTGGCTAGTGTTGCTAACAGAGTCCTAATTCTGTTTTTTTTTTTTTTTGTTGTTGTTGTTTTTGTATTTTGACACGGTCTCCCTTGTCCCAGCCCACCTGAAAGTCACTATGTTGACCAGGCTGGCCTTGATCTCACAGAAATCTGCCTGCCTCTGCCTCTGAGGGCTGGGATTAAAGCCCTGTACCACCATGCCCAGCCAGAGTCCTAATTCTGTAAACGTCTACATGCCCTCCTCCAAAACACCACCTCAGAGCCTATTTCTTGGCCCCCAGAGGCATTAACTTTCTTTAATGCCTTCAAATGAGTACTGTGCATACCCTGCTCTTGGCTTTCCTAATTTTGACAAACCTTTTCATGTACCTTGCCATAAAATAATAAATTTCTGCTAGTATGCTAAGATGATGTTTGCATCTAAGTATTCTCTGTGGTCTGTTTCTCGTGTCAATTGGACCCAATGTAGCAGGCACTCCTAACCCCCAGTGGTGCTTTACTACCCTTATTATATTAGCCTCCCCCTCACCACCATTTACCTCTACTTTTTTTTTGGCCTTTTTGAGACAGGGACTCCCTGTAGCCCCAGCTGTCCTGGAACTCACTATGTAGACCAGGCTGGCCTTGAACTCCCAGAGATCTGCCTGCCTCTGCCTCCCGAGTGATGGGATTAAAGGTGTGCGCCACCACGCCTGGCTTCACCTCTACATTTTTATGTTCGGGCATGCACAAGTACATGTTTGTGTGTGTGTGTGTGTGTGTGTGTGTGTGTGTTTGTGTGTATGTGTCTGTGTGTCTGCTCATGTGGAGGCTGAGGTCTGTGTTGAATGTTTTCCTTTATAACGCTGCATTTATTTATTGATTTATTATTTATTTTGTATATTTGTTTTTGAGAAAAGATCTCTTTGTAGCCCCAGCTGGCCTGACACTTTTCATTGTAGTCCAGACTGGCCTCCATCTCACAGAGATCTGCCTCTGCCTCTGCCTCCTGGGTGCTGGGATTAAAGTCATGGGCCACCACGCCTGGACCTACCTTTAGTTTTTGAGACAAGACTCTCGCTGAACTTGGAGCACATGGTTTTGTCTAGACTGGGTGGCCAGTCCACTTCAGAAATCTTGTTTCTGTCTCCCCAGCACTGAGATTACAGGTGCACACCACTATGCCTGATCATGTGGATGCTGGGGATGTGTGTGCTAGGCAAGCAGTCTACCAGCTACAGCTGCAGTCCTTTTAAAAAAATGGATTTTTCGAGACACAGTCTCACTTCATAGTCCAGGCTAGCCAGACACTCATTGTATAGCCTAGGCTGACATCAAACTCATGGAGATCCTCCTTCCTCAATCTCCCAAGTGTTGGGATTATAGGTGTGAGCAACCATGCCCAGCTTTGTGTCGGTTCGCCTGTAAATTCTTAAAACAGCACATTTCTACATGGTGACAGGCCAAATGCACCCAGGACTTGTTAACCAGTCCCTCCACCATGTTCTATCATTGTATTTAAATTTGGCTATTTTCCCACCTCTCCCTCATTCACTTTGGTGTGATTGCCTTGCATCTATAGAAATTATTTCGGAACACTGAGAAGGTCTCTCTGATGCTCCTTTAAGGCAATCCAGACCTACTTGTATTTTGTGATGGACCCTGCTGACAAAATCTCCCCAGAAAGTAGCTGACCACTCTCCCTACATGAAACATTTGAGGCATGCTTTTTGCCCACTGTCAAGTCAGCCCAGCTGATGAACTTATAGCTCTTTCTGGTGCTTGCACTCTGCTGAAGGAAGATGTGCCCTCGTTTACACTGACTCTAGGTGCGTCTTTGGGTTCCGCCACACTGAAGGTGCCAGTCCGGAAGTCCTTCAGGGGCTTGTTTCCTGCTGGACTCATATGACCTTATTCACCTCCACTGGCATTGCTTACTGCTCAGCCTTTGCTAAGTAGACAGACCCTGGATCTCCAGAGGTGTTAAGGATCCTAAATGCAAGCCCAGACTGGATCCGTCTCTTCCCCATCACATTTATAAGCCTGACCACAGTGGTTTGTATGTGGTTTGTCTCCCATGGGTTCAGCACTGGAAGCTTGTGATTTTAATAAGTTGTGGGGCCTTTAAGAAGTATGGTCCAATGCAAGATGATAAGGTCATAGGGGCATGATCCTTAGGAGAGACAAATATAGTTCCCTCATGGCCCTAGCTAGTTCTCAAGAGACAGTTGTGAGCAAGGCTGGACCCTCCCTGCCCTCTGACTCTGTGTCTCACCATGTTATCTTTTCTTCTTCCATGCAGTCCTACCACAGTGCAATCCACTGTGTGAAGCAGCCCAGGGGATCCTCCTCAGAGCTGAACAGGTCTTGGCACCATGCTCCTGAATCTCCAAAATGATAAATTCAATAAACTTCTTTTGTTTATACATTACCTTGTGTCAGGCATTATGTTGTAATGCCTGTAAAACCTGCTTAGGTTTTTCCTCCTTTTGGAATTCATTTATGAATTGAGTCTGACTAAGGAACTCATTTTACCCCTTGCTTACAAAAACTTTGAAGATGCTCATTAAAACGTGACACCTTGTACCATCCCTGAATCTCCTGAAGCTCAGAGCAAGTCAGACATAGACATCAAGACAAAAAGGATGCTGGGGGAGAGCATCGGAGGGGCTGGCTTGTTACCACAGCCCGGGTGAGTGAGCTGGTGTGTGGTGTAGGGAGGATGGGAGAGGCTGAGATGGCCTGTGGAAGTCAGGGAGTATAGTGTTCCAGACCACCACGCCATGCAGGAAGCAGAAGGCCCCTGGCCTGTGGGAGTTGGGGAGCATAATGTTCCAGATCACCACACCACACAGGAAGCAGGTAAAGCAGAAGTCCCCCAGAGCTCAGAGATGTGCATCTTCAAGCAACAGACAGCTCACCTTCGTCTAGAGACAAGAAGGGACTGACAGCCCCAGCCAAACTGTACCTTGTTTGTTCCTCGATTAACAGATTCCAGACAAACTCGGGTACATGTGGCGCCAGCAAGAGAGTGTGTGCTGCTGCAGCAGAGGTGATTCTTGAACAGAGAGTGATGCCAAACTACAATTACAAAAGAGTAGATAAAGTATGTAGCAACAGAGACCTGGCACACAAAATAACTCACGGAATGAAATAACCGCAGCTTTATTCTCTGGGTAAAGAAAATGTGGCATTTACACACAGTGGCCTCCTAGCCCTAAAAGAATGAAGTCCATCCTTTCAGCACACTGGATGGGCCTCCAGAGTATTTCATTAAATAAGTCATGTATAGAATGTATAGAATGTGGAGTTGAATATGCTGCTCTCTAAGAAGTAGAGGGTAGAAGAGTGATTGCCAGAGACTGGGAAGGGTTGGAGAAGAGTGCGTGGAGAAGGGTGGCTGATGGGAATGTAGATGCAGCTGGAGGGGAAGAATAACTTACAATGGTCTATGGCATAGAAGAGTTGACAACGGTGCATTTCAAAAGTGGCTAGTAGGCCGGAGAGACGGCTCAGTGGTTAGGCACGCCGGCTGCTCTTGCAGTAGACCCAGGTTTGAATCCCAGTACCCACACTGTGGCTAACAATCATCCGTAACTCTAATTCTGGGGAGTCTGACACCCTCTCCTGACTTCTGTGAGCATTGCACGACACAGGCGCACTTACATACATGCAGGCAATACACTCGTACACATAAAATAAAAATAATAGTAATTCAAAAGTGGCTAGAAAAGGATGGCATTTTAGAAATAAGACTGTGACAGTTACCCCACTTGACCATTATGAATTGCACATGGGTAATGAAATAGCAAACTGAACACTATACTTTCTGGGAGCATTTCTATAGTTCCTGACTAGAGAATATGTCCAGTACCGGAAACCATGAGGAGAAGGCATAGTGTTCCCTCCTGAGTGTGAAGCTGGCTCTGGGTGTAGCAATTGCTTTTGCCATTGATCGGTTTAGAAGGAAAACAGAGAGAGAGGGAGAGAGGGAGAGAGGGGGAGAGAAAGAGAGAGAGAGAGAGAGAGAGAGAGAGAGAGAGAGAGAGAGAAAGAGAGAGAGAACCTAGTCTGAGGGGCTTTCTTTCTATCAAAGTTGGTTTAAAAAATATCAGATTAGATTAAGACTGGAAAAAAAAAAGAAGGCCAGGTGTGGTGGTACACACCTTTCATTCCAGCACTCAGGAGGCAGAGGCAGGGAACATGTATGAGTTCAAGGTCAGCCTGTACTACACAGTGAGTTCCAGGCCAGCTGGGGCTACAGAAAGACCCTGTCTCAAAAAGACTGAAAACAAAAATCAGATTGTACCTCATAAATACGTAAAATTAACATCAACTTAAAAAACTTTAAAAAAGATATTATTCTCAAGTGGACCCAAATTAACGGCAACAACAAAAAACTCCTGTGTATAAATATTTGTAATTTAGGCTGCTCAGGATGCAAACACTCTAGGTGAAGATACTCTAAGACAATGACAAACAAGGCTTCCACTATGGAGGCCTAAGGTCAGAAATCCCTGGGAGATAAGGACAGGCTAAAGGCTCATCCAAGTGCTGCTGCCTATGACTGCCCATCAGAGGGTGTGAGGACCATGCTCAGGTCTATTAGGGTATCTCAGGGTGGCCCCATAGGGAGGAATCTGGCAGGCAGAGGCACATACCTGGTGAGCAGAATTCAGCCCTGGAGCACTGGAACCTACGGTGGTAATGCCAGTCTTGGGGTGTGGAGTGACCTGCTAGCAGTCTGGTCCCAGGGCAACTTGTCTGGGTCTCACCTCCCTTGGGGCTCTCTGACCCATTACCACATTTCTTTGATTTTAGGAGCCACTGAATACCCATTCAACATATTCTGCTTTGGCTTAAGGTAACTGTAGTTGGTTCCTGTTATTTATAGTTAGAAATACTGACAAGTACAATACATTTTCAAGTGAAGAATCCAAAAGAACTGAGCTGAGCTAGACCCTTGGCAATTCTTCTGAAAAGACCTAGAAATTTTAGTGCACGGTGATATGTGGTGAGTTGCTTTTCTGTTGCTGTTGTGAATTACCCTGACAGAAAGCAACTTAGAGGAGAAAAGGGTTTATTTTGACTTACAGTTTTAGAGGGGATCCAGTCCATCATGGTGGAAAAGCATGGCAGCAGGAGCCTGAGGCTGGCCTGGTAGTCAAGAAGCATAGAGATCACATTGCATCTGCATACAGGAAGGAGAGGGAGAAGGAGGAGGAGGGAGAGGAGATGAGAGTAGAAGGGAAGAGAGGGGAAAGGGAGAGGGAGAGGGTGAGGGAGAGAGAGTAGAGGGAGATTTCAATGGTAATGTTTTTCACCTCTACTAATTAACATGAAGCAAATTTTTATGCTTCTCCCTCAAATATAACTCATTTTTTAAATTTATTGATTTTGTGTGTGTATTTCATACAGAACATCCCCAGACAATCTTAGTCATCTATATACCCACATCCCAAATGGCACCCTCCCATAGCCTCCCCCCTCCCCCCAACTGGTGCCCATGTATTCTGTCATCCCTGTTACTATCCACTATGTTATCAGTGCCCTCAGCCATCACCTAGTGCTAGTCCATCTGCTGAGTCTAGTCAGCCTATCTAGAGTTCCTTGTTTTAGGAAAATCAGGTCTTCCTCATCTAGCAGTAATCAGTTGTCAACATTCCTTTAGATAAGATTGGGGTCTGCTGTTCATTTTCCCAGTTCTTTGCTGGGTTACTCTCTTGGAGTCTCTTGGGCCACCCTGGCCAACAACTCAAAGGAAGGTATCTACTGTCTGGCATTGTTTCTTGTTATACAGCCTTTATCTATACACATGGACTCTTGACTATTGATCCCTTTAATCTTTGGTTATACTTTCCTTTTGAGTGTTTAAGACCATAAAGTTGGCCCAGATAAACCAATTTATTTTTACTCTTAAGGTTGTTTGAGGATCTGTTCCTCAGAGGTCACATGGGCTTGGGAGGAGCCCCTGGCTCCATATATATGAAGATAAGTCAAAGGTCCTACTCAACAATGGCTGGCTTCACCTGGAAGCATGGAGGAAATGTTTCCTCTGTGTCGACTGGACACTGGTTCAAGTCCATCTGGTGGGGTCTCCATGGCCTCCTTGATCAAGAGGACAGGTGACTCACCACAGTTACAGGACATTTTGAGAGATGCTTATAGTCCCCTGGAACTTAGTTGACCTTGGAGGGCAAGGGGCAAAAATTGTCCTTTAAGTTCCTCTGACCAAATTAGTATAGGCCTCAAAGTATGGCTGTTAAACATCCAGGAAAGTTAGTTCTACCAGTCTGGTACTTTTAATTAACATGTACTATGTAGATAAAGCTTGGGCAAAGACCAAAGTTTCTCAGATAAACCTTACTCAGACATATATTATGTTCCTTAAGCTAGTTGTATATATAATTTGTCAGTAGGTTGTTGAATTAATATGGTTCCCTCTGGTTTTCTTAAAACTAC
>NW_008343385.1:8732933-8733727 GCF_000622305.1 Nannospalax galili | reverse complement strand
TCGCATTGTCTAAACTTTCCACTGTGGTTTCCCCATTTAAAGTGCCCCAATTTTTCCCATTTCTCCTTTAATAATACCCTTTTCCTATGTTCACACTTCTCTTGAGCTCCTTTTTTCCCTTTATCCCCAAGTTTTCTTGTATAACCTTCCCTCTCCCCTCCCCTTAAAATAACCCCATTTTTATCCATATCTTCCTTATTAACACTTGTTTCCTACTGTTCTTCTCTTTATTTTTGAGATGATTTTATAAAAGTACAAAAGAAATAAAAATAAAGAAAAAAACACACAAAACAGCAAACAAAAACCAAAAGAAAAAGAAGAATAATAAAAAAATGATATAAGGCAAAATGTCCTTAAAATAAAGCATCAGTGCTAGAGAGAGCCCAGTGGCTCTTCCCGGGCCATGCACAAAGAAAGCTCTGTCTCTGAGGAAAGCTCTGTCTCATGGAGCTCAGATACCCTCCTCCCCAAGTCTTCTACCATAACACGTTGTTCAAAGACTCTGGACAACTCATGCTCTCCATCAAGGAGAAACTCAAGTTCTAAGTTCACTGAAATATTGCAAAAGCATGAGTGAATGCCATCCTATTCTTATCTACACTGACATTTCAGTTTGAATTAAAGCCCGTGGAAAGAGAGTTGCTTGACTTATAGGTTCTAGCATATTCCAACAAACACAGAGTAAACCTCATTCTCTGCTTGTAATGTCATGGTAAACGGAGACACTTCTATCATCTGAGGATTTTTTTTTTTTTTTTTTTTTTTTTTTTGGGACAGGGGTGGCCCTGGAACAG
>NW_008343385.1:8702187-8732896 GCF_000622305.1 Nannospalax galili | reverse complement strand
CCTCTGCCTCCTGAGTGCTGGGATTAAAGGCATGCACCACCATGCCCAGAGAGGATGATGGTTTTGAGTTAACTGTTTCCAGTAAGGAACAGTAAACTTGCCTTATGTGCATATATGCCATGCACGTTCCTCCATCTTTCATGTGGAATGAAACAATGGAAGTAACAGAGGATATATTGCATTTGTAAGAATTTAAACCCAGGGGCTGGAGAGATGGTCTAGCACTTAAGAGCACTGACTGCTCTTGAAGAGGACCTGGGTTTGATTCCCAGCACCCACATGTAGCCAACAAACATGTTAGTCCAGTTCCAGGGGAATCCAATGCCCTCTTCTGACCTCTGTGGTATTGCATGACACAGGTACTTGCATATACGTAGGCAATACATTCATACTTGTAAAAAAAATAAGTAAAATATTAACACAAGAAATTAAACTCTTGGAAGGTAATTAAATCCTTTTGCTACAACCCCCAGGTTCATTGGCATTAAGATTTGAGGAGTGTTGTGGGGAAAGGGCGGCCTCTCACCTTTAGTGCTTCTTGGCAGTGCTCTAAGGACTAAGACTTCTTCCTGAGAAATCCAGTCTGGGGATTGAGTCCTGGCAGGATTCAGACTCAAACAGGAACTTCATTCAGGCTAATGAGGGTTGGAACAAGTAGCTTCGTTGTGAGGATCTGACTACTGAGCATGCATATTAAGCAGCTCAACTTTTGTTTCTTGTTTTTGCAGTTTGGCAAGTGATCTGGGTAAAGCCATGCTTCCTATGATAGAGTTCTACAGTCTGACTGAGGCTGGAGGAGCTGTGTGTACCAACAGAAGGGGCTGTGGACTTTTAAGGTAGGGGTGGAAGGCTGACAGACGGTAGCTTGGCTTGCTGAGGTTTTTCTTAAAAAAAATTTTATTATTTTTATTTTATGTGTACAAGTGTGTTGCCTGCATCTGTAGGTAGGTGGATCTGTGTTATGCAATGCCCATGGAGGTCGAAGTGGGCATTTGATTCCCCTGGACCCGGAGTCAGGGACAATTGTTAGCCGCCATGTGGATACTGCGAACTGAGCCCCAGCGCTCTGAAGAGCAGCCAGTGGTCTTAACCGCTGAGCCATCTCTCCAGCCGCTGTTCCTCTAGCTTTCCATCCAGGATCTAGAAAAGTTGCAATGGGATTGAACCAAAACACAAAATAAAAACAAAAACTAACTGACTCGAAATATCAAAATCACTTAGAAACAAGGAGTGCTGCTATAGATCCAAACAAATTAATAGATTAAACAAAGTTTTAGTAGAAAGAGAAGGTGTGGATGCTTTTTTCCTTAATCTTCCTATTTTGGGGCACTGTATAAAAATTAGTTAATAATTAAGGAATTAGAGGAAGGACCAACTTAAAGAAAGTTAACAAAAACGGCATTAAAAAAGTCTGTTGTAGGCCGGATGTGGTGGCGCACACCTTTAATCCCAGCACGTGGGAGGCAGAAGCAGGTGGATCTCCTGTGAGTTTGAGGCCAGCCTGGTCTACATAGTGAGTTCCAGGACAGCTGGGGCTACAAAGAGACCCTGTCTCAGAAAAAAGACAAAAAAAAAAAAAAAAAAAAAAAAGGCTGTTGTTTGCGGCTGGAGAGATGGCTCAGTGGTTAAGAGCACTGACTGCTCTTGTAGAGGAGCCGTGTTTGATTCCCAGCACCCACATGGCAGCTGTGAACTGCCTTTAACTTCAGTTCCAGGGGAATCCAACACCCTCTTCTGACCGTGGCATTGCACGACATGGGTGCACTGACATACATGCAGGAAATACACTCATACACATAAAATAATAAATGAAACATTAAAGTCTGTTGTTAAACTAGGTTTATTACTAGGAAAATGAATTATCATCAATTCCCAAAACAAAGAACACAAGACAGTTAAGTTTCTCATTATACCTGCCTAAGAGAGAGAAAGAGTTGAGGTTAGATTTCATTCCATTTTTCCTCTCTAAAATTTCATTTTCTTTCTTCTAAAAATTCTTTAGGTGGTGCTGGAGAGATGCTCAGCAGTTAAGAGCACTGACTGCTCTTGAAGTAGACCCAAGTTTGAATTCCAGCACCCACATGGAAGCTAACATCTGTTTGTGACTCCAGTTCCAGGGGATCTAATGCCTTCTTCTGACCTCCGTGGGCATTGCATGACATGGTGCACTTACATACATGCAAGCAGTACACTTGTACACATAAAATAATAAAAAATAAATAAAACAAAAAAGTTCTTTAGACTTAGGGAGATGTCTCAGTATATAAAGCACTTGCTGTGCAAATGTGAAGAGCAATGTTTAGCTCCCCAGAATCCACATAAAAGCTGGGTGGGCATCTTAATCCCAGCACTTGGGAGGCAGAGATGGGATCCCCAGAGTAAGATGGCTAGCTAGATTAGCTGGAATTGGGGAGCTCCAGGTTCAGCAAGTAATAGACAATACCAAAAGTATACAGAAACCAGCCCATAATAAACACTGAAATTCAAAGCAGGGAAATATGTCTGGAGGAAAAAAAACTTTCCTCATTCTCTTAGATTTAGTGGCTAAGTTACACTGGGAATAAATAAACAATAAATTGTCAATAGATTAATAAGAGAAAAGGCATACAGATTTTTATTGATCTGAATGTTTTTATGTGCATAGAATCTGCATACAAAAGTGAAAACTCAAAGAATCAGACTTGAAGCTCATATACCATTGTGTGTCTGTTGTCTGTGTGTGTTGTACTTATTTGAGTGGCAGAGATTGATGTCAGGTGTCTTCCTATATCACATTTGGGTTTTCATATAACCATATAGCTTAGTGATTTTTTTCTACATCTGTATGTTTTATTTATTATTTTATGTGTATGAGTGTATTGCCTGCATGTATGTAAGTGCAGCTGTGTCATACAATGCCCACGGAGATCAGAAGAGGATCCCCTGGAACTGGAATTATAGATGGTTGTTCGCCACCACATGAGTGCTGGGAATCGAACCCAGGTCCTCTGCAAGAGTAGCCAGTGCTCTTAACTGCTAAGCCATCTCTCCAGCCCCCTTTAATATTTTTATGTTTATCTATTTTATGTGTGTGTTGTGTATGGGTGCCACAGGCTTGTGTGGAGGTCAGAGGACAACTTGCAGAAGTCAGTTCTTTCCTCCCATAAGGGGATCGAACTCAGGTCATCAAGCTTGGTGGCAAGTGCCTTATGCACTGAGCCATCTCACTGGCCATAGCTTTAAATTTTTTTTAACCTTTAAGCTGCCAGAGGTTGTCTGTGCATATGGAGGCCAGAGGTTAATGTTCAGCATTTTCCCCTGTTGCTCTCCACTTTGATTTTTTGAAGACACAGTCTCTCACTGAACCTGAAGCTCACCCTTTGGCGAGGCCATCTGGCTAGCAAGCCCCAGGAATCCTCTTGTCTCTGCTTTCCAGCACTGGGATTAGACGCATGCATCTCCAGGCCTGGCTTTTCATGTAGGTGCTGGGAGCCGAACTCATGTTGACATGCTTGTGTAGCAGGGCCTTTCCCCACTGAGCTAGTTCTTCAGCATAACAGAGTGGCACGTGGTGAGGTGCTTGAACAAAGGGGGGACTTGGCTTCTGGGGGGACATTGTGGGAAGTGGCTAGGACATACATGGGGGGGTACTAAGGAAGAAAGGTTTGTGCAGTAAGGTCTATGATGATTCATCTTTTGCTGACTTTCATTTCAGGCGATCGGAGTTAGCACAGGAGACCTGCAGCTTCCCATTATGCTGCAGCTACAAGGGAAATAAACGCCTTACTTTTAGGAAAAAAAAAAAGTTGATTAAAAAAGATGGTTTGGGTCGGGTGTGGTGGCACACGCCTTTAATCCCAGCACTTGGGAGGCAGAGGCAGGCGATCTCTGTGAGCTCAAGGCCAGCCGGGTCTACTTAGAGAGTTCCAGGTCAGCTGGGGCTACAGGGAGATCCTGTCTCAAAAAGACCAAAAACAAAAACAAAAACAAAGTTCATGTTGGAGAAATGTGTATTCAAGTTACCAAAAAAAAAAAAAAGATGGTTTGACAGTCAACAGAATGACGATGTAAAGGTCATTAAAACAACAAGTATCCCCTTCACTCTCTATTCCCAAGCAAAATTAATACAGATCAGCAGAGGTGAAGCTGTAAACAAACTAATCCACAAATGAACTAGATAAAAGTGTTGAAGATTTTAGTGAGTTAAATGCTTACACAAATCTTTGGAAAAAGAATTTAGGAAGTTCTTTGGCAGAAGCAAATCCAGGGTTTTTTATAATTATTTTTTATTTCTTATTTTTGAGAAACAGTTTGCTTGTAGCCCCAGCTGGCCTGGAACTCACTATGTAGACTAGGCTAGCCTCAAACTCACAGAGATCTGCCTGTCTCTGACTCCCAAGTGCTGGGACTAAAGGTGTGTGCACCATACCTGGCAAATTCCAGGTTTTATGAAGCTTGTTTTAAGCTGAGTGCAGTAGCAAAGGCCTTGAAGCCACAGGTACTTGGGAGGGGAGAGGGCTGTGAGCCCAGGAGCTGGAGAACAACTTGAGCAGTATGACATCCCAGTAACAAAATAATAATAATAACAACAATAATGCTGTCTGATTTACTGATAAAGACTTGGAAACTGGGTTAACTTAAACCTCTGGAAGTTTCATGTTAGAGGAAAGAGTGGGTCATTTCAAATGTTTTCCCAAAGTGCTTCAGCAGGCTACCTGCTTAATGCTGATAGATGGATTGTCTCATAATCTTATGGGAGTGGTCTTGAGTGCAGGGGGTATAACCCATATGTCACTTGGATTGCCTTTTCCTTTGAAATTGAAAGGGAATTAAGTTGAGCTCTCACGGTCCCTTTTTAATTTAATTAATTTATTTTTTGGTCTTTTTGGGACAGGGTCTCCCTGTAACTCTAGCTGGACTGGATTCACTATGTAGACCAGGCTGCCCTAGAACTCACAGAGATCCGCCTGCCTCTGCCTCCCGAGTGCTGGGATTAAAGGTGTGCACCACCATGCCTGGCTAATTTTTTTATTTTTTATTTTTGGTCTTTTTGAGACAGTATCTCCCTTTAGCCCCAACTGGTCTGGAGCTCACTATGTAGACCAGGCTGGCCTTGAACTCACAAAGATTCACCTGCCTCTGCTTCCCATGTGGGTGCTGGGAATTGAACCCACAAAGCAAGAGCAGCCAGTGCTCTTAACTACTGAGCATCTCTCCAGCCCCTCAAGGGTAGATTTTATACAAATTAAAAAAATCAACCAACGGTTAAATTTTTCTACTGAAAAAGCCATATAGAGACACAGTTCTCTGTGTACTGCGTCTGTGATAACCCGTGGTGAGGCCCTGGGAATGCATTCCAGACATGGAGCAGCAATCTCCAAAGAGTTCTGAAATCAGTTGGCATAAATGTTTTACAATGACACCAAGATTCTGGCTCAGTTCCCGGATGTTCCTTTTTGGGTTTGTAGGAAGTTTGACCATGCTTAGGAATTTGCTGAATACAGTACTTGGGTCAGTGACTTCCTGAATGTAACTTTGGTTTCAATGGTATTTGTGTACCCAAAGGTTTTTGGATTATACTCTTTAGACATACTGCAACTGTAACTTCTTCCTTTGGTTGGTGTTCAGGAAGCCTTGACAAGATGGTAGACACAGGAAGAGGGGCAGTTAGTTGATTATGGAATGCAAAGATCTTGAGACTATTCTGTCAAAACTGAATTACATAATTGGGCACATTGGAGACCCAACAGGAAGATCCTTGTCTTTAAGGATCTAATGGACTGAAAAGCTACCTTCAATGCTTTCCCTGCCCAATGAACATTTGGTAAAGGTCAGCCAAAACTTGATAAACTGGGTATCTCTCATCATCACCCAGTTCAGTTAACACGGGAGGGCTGAGAGCCTGTCTTAGTCACTGAACTATTTAGGACTCAAGTATGTGTTGATACACATTTTAGGATATTTTTGGATTATAATTTGGAAAAAGTTATTGTAGTCATCATCTTTTTTTAGTCAATACTTTCTCCTCAGTGGCATATGCACTCAAGAGCTTATTTAAACTATATTTTAAGATGTATAGCAGTATGGTATACATTTCTAGGGAATATTACTTTTCTGCTACCACATACATAAGAACATTCTTTAGCTGGTTTTTCTGTAACAAAAGACCCTGTGTTCTAAACTCAAATGTTACGCAAGAATCTGAACAGTATGGTTTGATGAATACTTTGCCTGTTTAGTGCAACCAAAAAGTAGGACAAAGGTCAAAAGCAAAAACTTGGGGGCACGTTCTAAGCCATGAATTGAAAGCCTATGGATGATGAAATATTTAATTATCAAGGCAGAGAGCAGGTTACACAGTTTGGCTAGCAGAAAGACGAAGCTGAGCTGTGAATGTATATCTGTTCATTTCAATGATCTCACTGGTTTGCTGAAGATTGTTGCCAAAATCACAGAATTAGACCTTCCTGAGCAGGCAGCTGTGCTGGCGTAATGTGCTGCATAGCATGTCTTTCATTCCCATTGTGCTGCAAATGCCATGGGCTCTAAATATTATCTGAACATGAGAAATTTATGACAGGAAGTAAAATGGGCAGCAAAGGAAATGATCACAACAGGTTGGGAACAAGGCATTTTCAGTCTAGAGTGACATAGCACGGGGTTCTTGATTTTCCTTGTAGGATAGAATTTGTCTCAATTGAGTTACATGAGAAAAGCATTTTAAAAGCATGATTATGCCTGAGTCTTGGAGATAGGCTTCCACATTGTTAAATGCTGTGGGTTCAAACTCAGCCATGGGCCTCGCAGAGAAATGGGAAACATGATTTAAACTAAAGAGAATTTCCCATATTAAAAAGCTATTTATTTATTATCTATTTTGTGTATGTGTGTGTGCATCATGGTACATGTGTGAAGGTCAGAGAACTTACTGAAGTTGGGTCTCTCATTCTGTCACGTAAATTCTGGGGATCGAAATCAGGTCCTCAGGCTTGGCGGTAAGCATCTTTATCTACTGAACCATCTGGTTGGGAACTCTTGGTTCCTTTTGGTGACAATTTCTAATTTAAACATTGTGGAGTCCTTAGAGACTTTTGTACTGTGTCTTAGAAATGTGGACACGAATATACATCAAACATATACATATATATATATATACACATTGTATATAATACATGTGATTAAAAAAAACTGTATGAAGGATTTCAGGGTCTAAATTCTGGAAAAGATTTCACACTTAAAAATTTTATGGAGCTCATGACAGATTAATATACAGAATATGGTCAGAGTTCTTAAGCTGAGGGAACATGACTGAGGCTTCCTTGAACCATTAACTCCTAGGTAAGACTATTTAACTGCTGCATGATCACAGACTTGGAGACATAATCAGAGCCCAAATGAGAACAGTGCAATTGTTGAACACATTTATAGTATGGATTCAGGGAAAAGGATGGAGAGAGGATTCCAAGACATTGTCCCCAGTGACAATTCCCATTAGAGAAGAAAATTAAAACAAACCCTAATTTTTGCGTACTTCATACATCCTAATCCTATTTAGACCCCCTCCCCTATCTGCACCCCATGCTCCCCCTCCACCAGATTTCCTGTATTCTGTCATATATGCTAAGGCCTGTCAAGTTTGTGTCCCCAGATGTGTGGGACTTCATCCACTGGAGCCTGCAGTCTATCTAGCATCACTCTCTTAAAGAAGACAAACTCTCCCTCACCCAGCAGTGACCAGCTGCCAACAGTTCCTCAGCTAAGGCTGGAGCCTCTTACCCCAGTTCTATGCTGGATTTTTTGTCTGGTTTGAGTTTGTATAGGTCTTGTGCACGCTGTCACCTTTGCTGTAAGTTCATTTGAGCAAGTTCCCAGCCATTTTTTTTTTTTTTTTTTTTTTTTTTTTTTTTTTTTTTTTTTTGTGGTCATCCACCATCCTTGGCCCTTACAGTCTTCCTGCCTCCCACTTCTGCAACAGTCCCTGAGCCCTGTTCTGTTGTGTTCTGTGAACCTGTGCAGAGGTTCCATTGTAGATGTGTCACTTATGGCTGGGCATCTGACATTTATTCTCTATGTTTGACCAGTTGTAGAACTGTGTAATTGTCTCCATCTTTTACAAAAAGAAGCTTTTTTGATGAATGGGTACTAGATACTTGTCTGTAAATATAATGGCACATATTTAGCATATAGTAAGAAATTACATTTTTTAAGGGATAGGACAGCCATAGGTTTTTTGTCTAGGATCTATGACCTCTCCAGCCATGAGAATTTGGCTGTTTACAGTGCCACCCATGAGTTCCCTCCCATTAAATCCAATTAGATAGCTGTTGATTACCCCCAAGATAAAAGAACCACTACTGCACCAATGAGATAGTTTGCTGTGCTGGTCATTGTTGTGGTTATTAGGCTTTAAAGCTGGGTTGGACCATTGATTGAGTTTCTCCCTTGCAACTTGCATAGTATCCTCTAGAACTACAAGAGCTAGTCTTCAGAGAGAGAGGAGGCTTCCAGGTCAGTTCCATTGCTCCAGGTCCTGTGTTCAAAGTATGTCCTGTCTTTAGCAATAGGGTCTTACCTTCAAGTTCTGGGAGGAAATCAAGGGTTGCGGCAATAGCTTGTGTTATTTTGGGAGTCTCCTGAACTACCCTGATCACAACCTGAAGGGAGGTTTCTCCTGTCTGGCACTGTTTCTTGTTACACAGCGTTCAGCTATACACATGCGCTCATGTACATGTGTGTGTATTTTTCAGTAGGTGTTTGAAAATACATTTTCTTCTGGTTTTTCACACCACCGAAGCATTGTCAATGTGGGTTCAGAGCAGAGGATGGAGAAAAGCTTCACAAGATATTGTCCCCAGCAACAATTCCCATTACTGATGAAATAAAAAAATTCTGTTACAGTCAGGCCCACTGTGCTTCTTCCAGCATAATCAATATATTTATTTTATTTAAAAAACTCTTTTTAGGGGCTGGAGAGATGGCTCAGCAGTTAAGAGCACTGGCTATTCTTGTAGAAGACCTGGGTTCAAATCCCAGCACCCATATGGCAGCTAACAACTCCATAACTCCAGTCCCAGGGGATCTGGCACCCTCATTGCATGACATGGATGCACTTAAATGCAGACATAACACCCATACACATAAAATAAAAATATTTAAAACTTTTTTTGGGGGGGCTGGAGAGATGGCTCAGTGGTTAAGAACACTGGTTGTTCTTGAAGAAGACCCGGGTTTGAATCCCAGCATCCACATGGCAGCTAACAACTGTCCATAACTCCAGTTCCAGGGGATCTGACAGCCTCTTCTTGTCCTTAGCAGGCATTGCATGATACGGGTGCACTTACCTACATGCAGGCAATACATGCATACACATAAAATAAAAATAATAAAATATTAAAAAAAAAACAACAAACTTTTTTTTTGGTCTTGAGACAGGGTCTTCCTATAGTACCGGCTGGCCTGGAACTCACTATGTAGACCAGTCTGGCCTCAAACTCACAGAGCTTCACCTCCCTCTGCCACCCAAGTGCTGGGACCAAAGGCATGCACTGCCACACCTGGCAAAAAAAACCCAAAAACAACAAGCAAAAAACCTTTTTGATTTTTTATGAGTGTTTTGCCTGTATGTAAATGCATCCATGTTGTGCAATACCTGTGGAGGCCAAAAGAGGGCATCGGAATCCCTAGAACTGGAGTTACTGATGGTTGTTAGCTGCCATGTGGGTGTTAGGAGCCAGTGCTCTTAACTGATGAGCTGTTTTTCAGCCCAAGGAGGTTAATTTTTGATTAAATGAATAGTAACTTGAACTCTTCTAGGTCCAAGACAGTTTCACGTAAAAAGACAAGGAAGCACAATGGGGATCTGGTCCTCATTTCTGCTCTCCCAGGAGTGCTTGGCCTGCTCATCTGTGCAGGCTTCCTTTTCATGGTAATGGACATGGTCCTTATCACAGGAAGCACACCTAAGTACCACTGGCTTATGCTTAATAGCTATAGCAGGCTGTGTGTCTGGGGCAGGCAGGCAAATACAATTCCATAGACACCTCTGCTGACTCTGCTTCAGGTCACGTGCTTATCTTTTGGCCCATCACTGTGGCTCACAGGATGGGAAGGAGGTCTGAGCTGAGTCATGTACTCTTCCCCTGGTCATGATACAGACAGTGCAGACTGAGTGGTTACTGTTCACAGGAACTCACACAAAGCAACCCTTTTTAACACGGTGTGGGGTGTGAAAGGCTTCAGTTGGACTGTGTGTATGTGTGACAGCATTTCCAGGCTGACTTTGAACTCACAATGCTCCTGCCTTGGCCTCTAGAATTATGGAATTCCAGACATGTGCCACCATGCCTGGTAAACTTTTTTGGTTCCTGTTAGACTAAGCAAAGTGAACAGGGCCAGCACAAAGCGTTGTAAGGTGGGGAAAAGACCAAATAGAGGGGGAAGTAGGATACTGGGTAGGCCAAAAGAGGTAGCCACTGTAACAATCAAAGTGCTGATTTGGGAAATGGTGTTTGGCTTGCTGTGACAGAATAAGCTTGGCAATGACAAGGGAAGGTGGGGCAGCTGTCAGGCTGGCCGAGGCTTGTGGGCACTCTGAACAAGGAGTGAGTCCTGAAGGGATACTTTTGGGCAGATTTACGTGACAGGCTCTCTCAGAAACACTGCCTCAGCTCATCTTCCTGTTTTTTTTTTTTTTTTTGGTTTTTTTGGGAAAGGGTCTCCTTATAGCCCCAGCTGGCCTGGAACTCGCTTTGTAGACCAGGCTGGCCTCCATCTCACAGAGATCTGCCTGCCTCTGTCTCCCGAGTGCTGGGATTAAAGGCATGCGCCACCACGCCCGGCTTCATCTTCCTGTTTATGCCTACATCATGACTGCATAAGCCCCCACCCCATTACCTTCCAAATCTAAAGCTAATACAGGGAATTACTTTTATTCAGTACTAAAATGTGTATTTTGAAAACAACTTACACTTAAAGTGCACTTTTTAGTCACAATGGTGCCAACCATAGGGAAACCTAGTGGGACCATGGCAGTGGTTTGTTTAGTTTGCATGACTTCTCAGGGTTAGCCTGAGGCTTGAGAACTATGGTTATCTTTGCATCCTGGACATGAAGTTGTGACTGCGTTGTATCCTCTAAGATGAGAGCATGTCAACTCTCCTCTGACACTGAGGAACCGTGTATCATGGTGGCCACTGTTTCTAGTTAACAGGGTGTGGTGGCAATAGCTTACAAGCAGACAGATTTCACTATCTTTAATTTTCAGAAACTTATTAACTAAATTCCAGCTAAGAAAAGTTCCAACTGGACATCTTAAATATTTTAAGATTCTTGCCATCCAAGCTGATCACTGCAGGTGAAATAGGACATGGATACTTCTGCAAAATGGAAGACTGTGGCTACTAACAAGGAAATAGAGGGAAGGGAAAAGACCACCTTCTAGGAGTTACTCTTTGTTTTGCTTTGTTTTTGGTCTTTTTGAGAGAGGGTTTCCCTGTAGCGACAGCTGGCCTGGATTCACTATGGAGACCTGTCTGCCTCTTTGAGTGCTAGGATCCAAGGCGTGTGCTACCACACCTGGCTTCTAGGAGTTACTCTTCTACCATTGACGTTTAGTACTGACAAGAGTGAAGAGATCATAGGGATTGAAAAGAAACAAGAGCCTGAAAACCTGTTTTCTTATGATCATGCACTAACCCTGGCTCTTAAAATCTTTCTGCCTCCCCTTCCGAAATGATCTCTGAACTTTTGGTGGGTGGGGTTTAATATAGGAGTCCTATCCAGTGACACACCCTCTGCAGTCTCTGGGGAAATGGGCAGTTGGCCCCAACCTTAGCTGGCAACTGATTACTGAGGGGTGAGGGAGAGTTGATATTTAAGGGAGCAACTCTAGATAGGCTGACGACTTCAGTGGATGAATTTGTACCAAGGAGCATCTGGGTACAAATGCTTAAGGCCTGAAACCAATTCCCTGGACCAAGGACTGCTTGTTTTTTTTTTTTTCATCTTACTTCAGAGGATTCTGGTCAGATGTAATCTTCTTAAGGGATATTTCCTAACATATCCTGAGAACTGCAGGGTGGGGAGGAAGCAAGTTGCACTCTGTAACTTATAAATGAAAAACCACAAGGTAACAGACAATGCTAAGCATTCACCTACCCTTGTTCAGACACAGAGAGGAAGAGTTCATGTTAACAGTTAGCCAAGGGACTATTCTGGGGTGTATGCGCATCACCAGCCAAAAAGCCGATCTCCAAAAAACAGAGTACTTAAAACTTTCCATTTCCACAAGTTAACCTATAAGTTTTAAGTGACCCACCTGCCATCAATGGGTAAAAGGCCAAATACAAATGAGAAGGGAAGGACTGAGACATAAACACTGATCAAGGTGCAGCCTGCTTCCTTACCAAGTTTGCCAGAAAAGAAATCTAATAAACATTTCCCCTGGGAGTTTTTTTTAATCCCTTGCTCCCGGGTATTGTGACTCTCAGTCATGCAAGGATGTCTGTTCAGATCTGGTCTATTTCATGAGGGCTGGAAGGAACAAGGGAGAACCACTGGGGAAGCAAGCTTAGGAATGCTTTGGCTTATTGACGGCTTGTTGTAAGCAAAGCATCAGTTTCTAAGAGGTGTGTGGGACACACAAAAATGAAGTTTCTGCCCTTAGGAATTTCCTAACCATTAGCCTTTGGAACAGGCAGCCTGCTATAAAACAGGGCGGTCAGTTCTGTCATTGGTTGGCCATGTGCCTGAGTAGGGCGGAAGCAGTGCTTTGTAAGATGAAGGCTCCAGGTGAGGTTGGGTAAAACTGAAAACTGAAGGCATTAAATATAGTGGGTATTCCTCAAAGTATATTCCAAATAGAAGCACGTCTACTTAACTGTTTGTACTGCTCCCAGCAGCACCAGGCAGGTCTGCAAATGCAGTGAGTGCGGCAGAGGCTCCCTACAGCCTGCTCTGGAGGAACTTCTAAGTCTGCCACTTCTATTTTTTGTCAAGACAAAAAATAATATTTTCAGATCACACTCTGGTAAATGATCTTCATAGCTGTTCTGGCTTTAAAACTTGATTACTGGTAATTTTTCCTTAGGGAGTCCACTGCTTTGTCACTGTATTTAGTCTTCTGTTGAGTTTGTAGCCTACTTTTCAAGACTGTTACTGCTTATATAAAACAGGACTAGACTAGATGACTCTGAAATCTATACAAACTGGGCTGGAGAGATGGCTCAGTGGTTAAGAGCACTGGCTTCTCTTGCTGAGGACCTGGGTTAGGTTCTCAGCACCCACATGGTGGCTAACAACTGTCTGTAACTCCAGTTCCAGGGGATCTGACACCCCCTCTGGCCTCTGTAGACATTGCATGCATGTGGTACACATATATACATGCAGGTAAAACACTCACACACATAAAAACAAATCTTAAAATCTATACAAACTGAAAATTTAGAGTTCCTTGATAATATTCACAGGCATTCACTGAAGCCTGAAACAGGATACATACACCCAGGTCACCACGTTCACAGAACTAATATTTAGTAAACAAGACTTTGGAGATAAGATTCATGGCAGGGCATGTAGCCAAGGGTACATGTTCAGTAGGTGCCAGACCCCGGGTTCCCTTCCTCAGCATTACAGGGGAAAAGAGCAATTTAAGATTCATATTTCAAGTTCAGCCTGAATACCACCAGGATGACAGCAGAGTATAGACAGGAAATACAAAACTTGAGAAGGCAACAACCATCTAATACTACTTGGTAAAATTCTAGTTTCTTTGTCCAGCCATGATTGGTATGTTGCTCTTTTTAGCTTTGACTGTTTAACATCTCATTTCTTTAGCCCATTTCCATTAACAGTGTAAGATTCAAAACCAATTTTAAGACATATTTCAGTAGTTTTCTTAATTTCCAAATGTCTTCATCCTTAGCATCCAGGATGACCAAATACTGACTTAACTGATCAGGTGGAAGTTGAACTTGTCTGTTACAGATCTTCCAGTAAAACCTCTTGGTTTGGGCTGACTCCAGTCCCAGGTGCTCAGGTGCCATTGCTGGAATGAACAGTTACAGTCACTGAGACATTTAGTGCATGCATGCATGTGTATGCACTATGGTGTTTTAGCATACCTGGTCTATGTGTTGTTAGGGACTGAACCCAAGATTTCATGCATTCGAGGAAAGCACTGTATCAAATGAGCTACACCTTCAGCCTACCTACCATTAAAAACAAAACAACAACAACAAAAAACCTAGGTTGGGGCTGGAGAGATGGCTCAGCAGTTGGGAACACTGGCTGTTCTTGAAGAGGACCCGAGTTCAAAGCCCGGCACCCACATGGCAGCTAACAACTGTCCGTAACTCCCGTTCCAGGGGATCCAGCAGCCTCTTCTGTCCTCTGTGGGCGCTGCACGACATGGGTGCACTTACCTACTTGCAGGCATAAAATAAAAATAAATAAAAATAATAAAATTAAAATAATGAAAAACAAGTTAAAGTCTTGTTATCCAGCTCTGGCTGGCTTAATACTCATTGTATAGCCCAGGGCAGCCTCACTCACAAGTGCACCCTGTCACACCCGGTTTGGATATGGTGCATTAAATGCTTCATAGATGAGGACACAACACAGAGACTAATGAGTCTGTGTCTGAGGCGTGTTTGGTGCAAGTACAAAAGTTGACAGATGTTGACAGAAAGAAAAGCCTAAGATTCCCAGGTCTTGGAAAGCTCAGCATTATTTTGTAATTATGTCCTAAAATACAATGCTGGGCTATACTTATACTAAAAGCAAAATTACTGCTGAAAATAGTTATGAATGAAAGGCCTTAGAAAGGCTAATTTTAAAGGAAAAATAAGCTTAAACTTCAAACATTCTCTTTATTCTATGTAACTTGATTAGAGTTAAATGATCTGATTGGTATGGAAGAGAATCAGCATGTACACACAAATAGAGAATAAAACTTTAATAGTATCAAAATCAGAACTTTTGGGGAGCCAATTAGTACTTGCTTGGAATAAAGTTGTAAAATGTTACTTGGTAACTGACTTAGCTTCTAAATCAAGCCAGAATCACATAAACTCTGTATATTACTTTAGTATATACAAGTACATCCCATGATAACATGCAGACACAGGAAACAAAAGTACTATAAAATCAAAATTGCCATCTCTGTTGATGAGATCATGAACTGGAAACAAGCACCTGTCCAGTGGTTCAGAGCATCTACTTTGAAAAGGTAGTTTTGGATGTGGCTTTTCAAGGGTTCAGATAAACTCCAAGTAGTGAAATGACAGTCTTCTCAACATGACGAAAAGCAAGCAGAGTCCTTTGCTTATGGAAGAATACTTTTCCTTTTAGTCAATGATAGCAAATGAAAATGCTTGATAAAATCTCACTCTTTTCAGAAAAAAAGGGGCTCTTCACATTCCAGTGGTTAAGGAATCCCTTCAAAGTTGGAGGCATTCAGTGTCATGCTGCCTACAGCAGCATGTGCTCAAGTACCTTTGATGACAGCATCCGACAACAGGTCTAATTTTCCTGAGAATTAAATGAGACCTACTAAAGAAATAGGCTATGAAAATGACCTGAGTTCATAGGAATTTCTAAATTCAAAACACATTGCTTCAGCTTTGCTAAGATCTCATCAAAAGCCTTTTATAGAAAGGTTTCTTAGTGAGTCACATACTTGGTCACAGAGCCTTGGAATTTTTAAACACTAAAAAGAAGTGCTTCATGTTGTGCAATGACAGCCGAAAAGCCAACAGT
This sequence comes from Nannospalax galili, assembly GCF_000622305.1. Classification (NCBI taxonomy): domain Eukaryota; kingdom Metazoa; phylum Chordata; class Mammalia; order Rodentia; family Spalacidae; genus Nannospalax; species Nannospalax galili. The sequence goes on along the minus strand of NW_008343385.1, from coordinate 8,717,161 downwards.
ACTGATGTTGAGAAAACCCACAGGAAAGCTGAAGACTCTAGCATCCTGTGAAGAGAGGAGGGGAGTGGTGAGCTGCCTAACTCTGGTCCTGTTTGACAATGGTTACCAGGAAGCTACCTAATTCTTCCTAAGCAAGTAAAGACAGGGTCTTGAGTGGAGCCTAGTAGAAGCCCTCTCAAGACAGGGCCATTGTGGCAGAGATGGTTACTGTTCCCTTGAGTTCATTCCTCTAAGAATCTATGAATCTGTATGTAGGGCAACATACTGGACTTCATGGTCATTCTTCAACTTCTGTTATCTGCAGACCACTAAGGTCACAGGTGAATTATCAGTCACTAAATAGCATTTAAATACTATGATTTGGCTTCAAGCCCAACTTTTTGATTTGCTATATAATCTAACACAAGGCACTTAGATATTTTGGTGCCTTGGCAAATTAACATGTAACTGAATGATAGATAACACTTGTTTACTTACTGTAAGGAGCTACTATCAAGGTCACTGAATGCATATCTCATTAAGCACTTTGAGGTCCTTAGCTGAAAAGCATTGGGGAAATACTTAGCTAAGGCAAACCCTTCCAGGGCCTAGGTGTTCTCAGGTGTTCTACTGTGCGCTCAGGTTTGTTTTCTTAACACTTTTAAAACGAAGTTAGTAGCACTCTGTCCCTTGGTATATGGCTAGCTGTTTGGCACAGATGTTCATAAGCAAGCAGCTGTTGTACTCTCTATCACAAAGATGCTTCCTAAGTTTCTAACAAAGTTAATGAAATGTTCCCAATGTGGAATCCTCCAAGCTTAGAAACATTTTAGCTTTCTCTGAGGTACATGTGACATAATAAAAAATTCATTAAAAAAACCGAACTTGTGCTGTGAGAAACCATGTTTTTAATGAAAAAAAAAATACTGAAAGTATGCCACTGCATTGTGTTCATCTGAAGAGTACAAAGATGGAGTTCTGGGAAAAAGGGGCCACAACACTACAGAAAATAGGTGTGGTCCTTAAATTGTGTTCAAAAGAAACATTAAAAAATGTAATATTTCATATGCTGAAATAATTAGTGAGACAATAAATTATAAATACAGTAGTCCAAATGTTTTTTGCACTAGTTTTTTTTTTCCATTAGTTTTTCTAAACAAGTTAAACTGAAAACATCTTAGGTTTGTTATAGTCTTCTTTTAAAGGAACTGTGGACATGAAAGTGTTCAGACTCTAAAACGATGATGCCATCTTGTAGCCTTTACACAGAATATACTGGACTTTGACCATTTTAGTTATAACATCTTTGGATTAACACATTATATTCAATTTATTAATATGCCTTTATATTTTGGAGAAACAGGACTGTGATCGGTACCCTCGTCATGCAGTTCACCTAAATTTTCACACTCCGCCTCTCCCTTGATTCTCTGCAGGGGGTTCTATCAGACTCATAATCAAAATGACAGAAACAGTAAATAACTTCTTTAGGACTGAAAGTGTATTTTTCTCTTTTAAAAATAAAATAAAGTGCTTTTAAATTCAAACATTTCTTGTCCTAAACAAAACTGGAACCTTGAAATCTCCACATCTTGTCACATTTTAACAGAAAAAAACAATCAGTTTTGAGCCATTAATATCATTCAGAGTTCAGATTGGATCTAAATTGGGTTTTGTGTCATCATCGTGCTCATGTTTGTACATAAATGTTAAGAGAAAGAGGGCGACATCCAAGGACGACCAATAGGCAGTGTGTGATGTGACAGCTGACCAATAGCGGCTCTCCACAAGGCCTTCTCTGAGTTCGAAATCAATCCTGTGATCCAATTCCACTAAAAAGAAAAAAAGTTAAAGATTACAACATGCTCAATACAGACTTGATAGCTGAGTGAAAATTTTGCTAAACAAATGATCTTTAAATTCTCTCTTTTTTTTGTTCTTTTTGAGACAGGGCCTCCTTGTAGCTCCAGCTGCCCTGGAACTCACTACGTAGACCTGGCGGGCTTGAACTCACAGAGATCTGCCTGCCTCTGCTTTCCAAGCACTGGGATAAAAGGTGCGAGCCACCATATCGGGCTGTTTTTTTTTTTTTTTTTTTTTTTTTGCTCTAAATCTATTGGACAGTGAAGAGTCTTAGTAGCTCAAGGTTCTATTTGGTGGAATCTGTTTCTTCACAACTCAAGTCAGCAAGAAACAATAGGGAAAGAAACCCCCCAAATTCACTTGCTGTCATGGCATATTTTTGGAGTAAAAAAAAAAAAATTGGGCTTAAATCCTAGATCACCATTTCTTACCTCCCTCCCTTGAAGAATTTCATGCACAGAGGAGTGGGGCAGGTAACTTGATGACTATTCAGATAGGGACCCTATATGCCATCCGCTTCTGTGGGGATATTTTCATCAAGAACCATCTTTTTTACACTCCAAGAGTGTTCTTCCCATTAGGCTGAATTCTTTAAAGGCAGCCACTACCTACACATTAGTCTGCATCCATTCAGCGGGGTCCAGCTTGTGCCTGGGACATTCAAGTGTTCCTTAAACAACTGTTCAAAAGAAGAACCCGCTGTGTGGCTGCAAGAACTTAAACTCTGGGAACAGTTTGTGGGAGGAAGGGCTTTAGAACAGTGCTGACCTGAAACCATTTGTGAGTCCAATCGAGCCTTTTTAAAACCCAAGCAAGTCCTTATACTAGCCAGACTGACCTGGAGGCTCACACCTTTAATCCCAGCACTTCAGGGATGAATTTAAAGAGTTCCATTCTTTTGTGGGCATCACTTATATGTCATTAATAAAGCGTTGTTGGTTTCTCTTGGGATGTTCAAGTGGTAATGTAGGTACAAGAGCATAGTCAATGAACTGGGTGTGGTGGCTCATGTCTTTAATTCTAGCACTCAGGAGGCAGAGACAAGTGACCTCTGTGAGATTGAAGCTTTTCAGTGAGTTCCAGGCCAGCTAGAGCTACAGGGGGGCCTTGTCTCCCAAAACACCTCCCCCCCGAAAACAACAAAACATCCTTGCAATACTTGTGTGAGAGAAACATCATCTCAACAAATAAAGGCTCTCAATGAAATCTTCTTTTTTTTTTTTTGATCTTTTTGAGACAGGGTCTCCCTGTAGCTCCAGCTGGCCTGGAACTCACTATGTAGACCAGGCTGGCCTGGAACTCACAGAGATCGGCCTGCCTCTGCCTCCTGAGTGCTGGGATTAAAGGCATGTGCCACCATGCCCAGCCTCAGTGAAATCTTAATGAGTTAGTGTAATAGATGTGTTAGAGACAACACATTTAGAAAAATGCTATGAAGGGCCTGTGAGATGGCACAAGCCTGGTGAACCGAGTTTGATCCCCAGAACCAATACAAAGATGGCAGGAGACAACCAATCCACAAAGTTGTCCTCTGACCTCCACACGTGCACCATGGTACATATGTCACATACTCACATCATGCACACAAAGCACACACACAATAATAGAAAACCCCCCATAATATTCAGGGTCTCTTAAAATTGTCCACGAGCCACACAATATTCTGAAGAGTCTATCTTACAAACAAAACAAAACACCCAAGTCACTACCAGACATGTATTAATGTCTTCTATATGTTTGCAGTGTCAAAGGGTGTCAAAAATAAAAAGTGGTAAAAATCAAGAAGGCTAAAGAAAAAATAATGGGTTTTGCTTTATACTTGGAATGTGGCAGTCACACATAGGAAATAATCCCACCCTTGGAAATAATTTAAAATAAATGCGTAGTTAATGCTAATTTTAAACAAGGCTTATTCCCTGATAATAGCATTTGGTAATTAAAAAAATATGTAACTAGTTGTTACTTTTCCCTTCAATTATACTTTTCTGATTCATGGATTTATCCATGTAGCCATTCAGAGGTTTACATTTAGGTAAAATGACAATTAGGCTACAGAAATACTTGTAAAATACATGGACATAGGCCTTTTACGAAGTTCTTTTAACTTCAATTTTTTTCCTTTAATTAAAAGAGAGTTAATTCATAAGTCTGAAATTGTTGAAACCCATGTGGATATGTATGTATGTATGTATGTATGTATGTATGTATGTATATATGTTTCCTTCCTTCCTTCCTCCCTTCCTTCCTTCCTCTCCTTATATGTATGAATGTTTTGCCTGTGTGTATGTAATGCCCATGAGGCCAGAAGAGGGTGGTGGATCCCCTGGTACTGAAATCACAGATGGTTGTTAGCTGCCTTTGGGTGCTGGGAACTGAATGGGTCCTTTGCAAGAGCAGCTAATGCTCTTAGCCAATGAGCCACATCTCTTTAGCCTCCTCATCTTTTATTTTTTGGATTCCATGGATCTTCATATGAGATTTGTAGGTACATTCTCTCATAACAAACCAGAAAATGAAAAAAGAATTGAAAACTTGGGATTCTCAAGCATGATGAGATGAAGTCAAGACAAAGTTGGTTACAAAGAAAGAGAAGAGACAGACATGTTAAGATTGGTACAGACCACTATGATATAATTTGGATTCACTTTTAAATGCTGCTGCATGTCTTTCTAGACCAAAAGTCTTCAGTTGGAATTCTGTTTTAAGTCAAAGGGAGATTTTTCACGTGGTAAGAATTATGGCTCCATTTTATTTCTGAAATTTATTTTTATCCTATTAATGTATTGCCTGCATGTGTGTAGGTGTACTACATGTGTGCAATGTCCAAAGAGGTCATAAGAGGCTGTCAGATCCCTGGAACCAGAATCAAGGACAGTTAGTTGTTAGCTGCCACGTGGGTACTGGGAACTGAACCCTCAAATTTATTCCTAACATGCTCTGTCTTATGACACTCCCCTTTGTAAAGTAGATACTGCATTGCCAATCTCTATTTTATTAGGTGTCCCTGTCAATCTTGTCTCCTATAGGGACTTCAGTCATGCTGCTACCTAGATTGGCTCTACCCATTCTTTTCTATTTTTCTTTGAGTTATAGTCATCAAGATGGGATATGGTAGTCAGCTTTTCCCCATGAACCTATTCTAGTTTCTCACTTCCTTCAAAGTTTTCTACCCATGCCATCCAGTGGTCTGTGAAGCTACTTCACATCTATGTTGGCTTTGTGTCCTTTCCTTCTCCCTTGTCTGTAGGTCACAGATCCCAAGGGAGAGAGGTTCCACATGGCAGCACCTCTTTACAATACTGTGCTTACTGATAAGCTCTTGGCCAAAGCAGGCTCTGAAGTACATGGCTCAGCTTCCTCATCGCCTCATTCCAAGACTTGGGGGAACTACATAGGGTGATGCTGTGTCCTAGCTTCTCATGCTCAATTGGATGAGGGAAAGGAGAAAATAAAATGACCACGTTTTCTCTTCTTTAAATGCCTAACTGCTAAACGTTTCCAAAACGTTTGGCTCTTGAACAGGTGAAGGGAAGAAGCTGTAGTTTCAAATGATACCAGCTCTTTACATAATTTTAAGGCACAAACTGGCACATTTCCATCCCTATTCTCCAAAGCAGTATGCCCGTAATTGCCAATGTAAAGGTGAAGTGTAGTGATACTGTACTTTCACTAGAGAATTCTCTGCACAAGGTTTTCCAACACAGGCATGTTACTAAAAAGTAAAAAATGCATAGAAGGTTAGCATCTTTCATTATAATGTGAACAGGACATATTCTTGTTAACAGAAGCCTCAAAATGTAATGACTTTAAAAAAGCTCATTTATAAGTAACTGTGGTCATAAATGTCTGATATTTGGTTCCACAAGGGTACTAACACAAATGCTTACGAGTACTAGCAAAGGATATTTTATGCTTCCAAATGACCAAAGAATTCACTCAGAATAGAAATACTATGTTTGAAGTTTGGACTTTGTTTTATGTCATTACTTCTGTGCTGCCTCAGTGCAACTACACATTTGATATGGTTGTTTGACACTCAATATTTATCATTTGTGAGTCATCCCAGTTGTAAATATATTTAAGAATATTCAACTATTCTTCCATTTAAAAACAATTCTTCCTTATAAAAACTGAAGTTTCAAAATGAGTTTTATCTTTTGAGACAGGGTCTCCCTATAGCCCCTGCTGGCCTGGAACTCAATATGTAGACTAGGCTGGCCTCCATCTCACAGAGATCTGCCTGCCTGTCTCCTGAGTGCTGGAATTAAAGGTGTGTACCACCAAACTCCATTCCAAATGAGTTTTAAAATCAGTTGTCATTTGTCAATTTTTTTCCTCAAAATTTATTTATCCTTAAAGACATTCAAATTCTTAACACCTGACAATTGATAGGTTACTGGGAATAAGGCAGGACTAGCTGGGCCCACCATAATCTGGTTTAACAAGCTTTTTCAATGGTGTCTAGAGCTGCTCCCGCTGTGTCTCCCTGCAAGGCTTTTCCATCTCTGCATGCCCTCATTCTATTTCTTCCACGAAGCCTCCCATCATTTCTCTGGGAAAGTCATTTCTCACTGCTCAGAATTGAGTCCTTTCATCTGTTATGTGGCTCACTGCACATTACTACACAATTATGTGCTTCTCTACTGTTCAGAACAAAGCATACTCTCTAGGAAACATTTCATTTTTTCCAGGGCTTAATTATGTTATGATGGGCAGTGCTGAATGAAGTCTGTTCTACACTGGTGTATTTTTTAGTAAAATGGTAACGGTATCACTTAATTAAGATAAAGAATGAATAAAAGGAGGGATAAAGAGAAAACAAGCCCTATCAATTGCTGCCTGGATCTTTTTCTTGTGGACACGGTCAGTGGTCTAACTGCCTGGGCTGTGAAAGATAAAGGCTACTTGACTGCAGGACAAATATAAAGGGGAATTAATTTTATTTCTGCCAGCTAAAAAATGCAAAAGCCATAAATTTTTTAAAAAAAACTTCATTTACTTATTTTCTTTGTGTGTGTATGTGTGATAATTGAGGAAGTTGATTCTCTCCTTCTATCATATAGATTCCAGGGATCAAAGTCCGGACATCAGCCTTGGCTATAAGTGCCTTTCCCTGCAGAACCATCTCACTGGCCCCACAAAGTTATTTGTGTGGAATATGTGTCCAAGTACATGTGTATATGTGGGTACTCATGTAGATGTGCATGGAGACAGAAGATGACTTTGGGTGTCATTCCTTAGGTGCTGGCCATCTTTTTTTTGAGACAGTGTCTTTCTTTGGCTTAACTCCTACTAAGCAGGGTAGGCTAGGTTGGCTGAGAAAGTCCCAGGGGTCCACCTATCTCTGTGTTCTTAGAGTTGGGATTACAAATATGTGCCATCCACCATGCCCAGCCTTGTTCCATTCTTTAAAGTCTTAAAAGTTATTTTAATTTTATGTGTATGAGGGTTTTGCCTGAATGTATGTAAGTGCACCATGTGCATAAAATGTCCACAGAGGCCAGAAGAAGGCACTAGATCCCCTGGAACTGGAGTTATGGATGACTGTTAGCCACTATGTGGGTGCTAGGAACCCAACCTGGGTCCTCTGCAAAAGCAGCCAATGCTCTTAACTGCTGAGCCATGTCCCTAGCCCAGCTTTTTAAAAAGCAGGTTCTGGGGCTTGAACTCAGGTCTTCCTGCAAGCATTTTACTGACTGAGCTATCTCTCCAGCCCAATTACGGCTTTTTTTTTTTTTTTTTTTTTTTTTTTTTGAGACAGGGTCCCCTTGTAGCCCCAGCTGTTCTGAAGTCACTATATAGACCAGGCTGGCCTTGAACTCACAGAGATCTGCCTGCTTCTGCCTCCTGAGTGCTGGGACTAAAGGTGTGCACCACCACACCTAGCTAAGTTATTATTTTTAATGGAAACATTTAGCTGTTACATGACTAGAAGCTGGAGAGATCACCTAGATCAGATCATTTCTTGAGAAGTCACTGAGTTAGGTGAATTTAAACTCTCACTCTGGAAACAAAAAAAGGACCCAGCTTATTAAACTAAAACACTGATGTAGAAGTATATATATCAGTGATGTGTTTTTTGATAATTTTGAAGAAAATGTCTAAAACTGAGCAGTAAACTATATAATTAAAGGTAGTTAAAATAACCAAAGAAAACCCTGAACACATTCTTAAAATCAAAGATAAAAATTCACTGTTAAAAGAAAAACAGGGAAGAGAAATGATGGAAAAAGGAATAAAAAGGTAGTCAGAAAAGCAAACTGTTAAGATTAGGGTTAGTTACACATTTAGAGTACACCGGCAAGGAAACTGAAAACACCTCTTGCATTCGACATGACTACTTTTAAAAATGAGTCCAACCCTGTGAAGTATGTGGCATAGTACTGTTGGTGCGAGCTGTCTTCTGTGGCATACCTACAGCCCTGAGTGTTAATGGGAGACATGGGAACAACTAGGAACGAGCAAATTCTTTGTACCAAAAAACCCTTTTATATCTAAGTATATTACATGAAGAGAACAGTGACCCTCTCTGAGGCCTTAGGACAATAAGGAAGAAAGAAACTGGCACAACGCCTTCTCTTTTCTCTTCTCTGAAGTTTTCTCCTCTGCAGGAGTGCTATATATTGTAGTATGTGAAGTAGCTGACCAGTATCAGGTTTCATGAGCTCTACCATTTAAGATGAAAAACCACATAAAACAGCTGATCTCGCAGAAGACTGAGCTCACTGTTCACTGAGCAGAACTCTAAGTAGATCATCTCATCGTGTTCTGAGTGCTACTCCTGACATATACCATACCGAGGGTATTATCTTTATTCTGCATTACATTTTCCGGAAAAAGAAGTTGTGGGAGATATAAGAACGATTCTTGAAGTCTGAAATCTGTGAAAAAAAACAAACAAGATGCTGTAAAGATGAGGCTGATGATTAAAAATGGCCTTCAAAGTTGCAGTGGCCAAAAGGTTAGAACAATACTTCCAAATAAGCTGATTAAGCCAAGCATACATAAAGAAGCACACCCCTTGGTTTTTATAGAGTGCTCTTTCATGGAAAATGCAAGCATACTTAAATTTTGAAGCACAACGTCAGAATCTGTTAACAACCCAGATATTCCCCAAACTTAAGTGCTAAATTATGTTGTAATCTACAGGGCAAAAAAACGCTAAAAGAAACAGATCTTTCCATTCACAATATGTTACAAACACAGTGGCACAAGAAATGAAACCAAAAGACCCAGGAAAAGTCTAGTCTTTTCAAAAGAAATTAAGGAGAGTTATAGGAGACGTATCAACTTGATGAAAATAAGTAAGGGTTCAACTGACAACACTTACTCTTCAAAGACAGAAAACTGGACTGATCACGAATTCAAAGTCTGTGTCCTTCTTACCCTCAGACAATGAGACTCAAAGACAGTGGCTTGAATAAAGGTTGTCCAGAAGAACTGAGGCAATCAATGAGGGAAGGAAGGAAAGAACGAAGGAAGGGAGCCGGTCACCTAATCACAATGGCCAAATTCCAGAAAGATTTAAGGAAGAAGACAGTAATTATGACATAAGAAATTTGTCTATGTCAGGATTACACAGACTACATCACTGAAGCAAGTCAAAGAATCAGTAAGGCAAATCCCAAGGGTTTGATTAAAAACGCAGACTCTTACTGGCATAGCAGTCCAGTTTTAACAGTCACATCTCGAGAAGAATGGATGTAACAAAGTCATGATTAGCTCAGTTGCAGTTGAGACTGCAGTTGGCAAGTAATTTACCATTAGAACTAGCAAAGGACTGATATGCAAGACGATCACCTGTGGCCACAGTGTAGTTCAACAGGATTGTGTTTTGCATGCATAGCATACACTACGGCCTGGGTTTGACAGAATGTTATACATGTTTTGTTAAGCTAAGCATCACGACTGATTGTTGCTCAGGAGGAAGAATAAGAGGGTTCTGTACCTACCATTTGAAACTAGTATGTCAGGTATACACAAAATAAAAAGTTTGGTTCCCCCCCCCCCCAGATTCTATACATATGTGCTCATTCCTCCAGGCACCATCACAGACCCTTCTGTTGTCTTTTTGAGACAGGGTCTCCCTGTAGCCCCAGCTGGCCTGGAACTCACTATGTAGACCAGGCTGGCCTCGAACTCAGAGATCAGCTTTCTTTGCCCCCCAAGTGCTGGGATTAAAGGCCTGCGCCACCACACCTGGCTCATTAGCATCACTTTTATAATTGTAACAATATCATAAGAGCTGTGACAACTTTTTAACTGCTACCTAACAAAATTCTTTCAAACTGGTTTTTCTCAGAAGTTAAAAGTTTTGATATATGCATTCCACTAGAGAATTTTATACATTTACAATCGCATTAAGTAAAAACATTAAGTAAAAATGAGCACATAAATTAGTAATAGTATATAACTCAGAGGAAAATGAGTTTCATATACAAATTATAAAGTCTAAAAAGAATTTTCTAGACATCATTCAAAAGATTTGCAAATATAAGACTTTCAGTACTCAATAGGATTGAAAAATGCTGTTGGTCTAATTAGGAACGCACAACCCTACTGCTAATTCATTCTGGAATGGGGTAAGTATGGAGGAACACGCCAGCCTCTAGAATGTCACATGGACTTACTTTGGTTGCTGGTCATGTCAAAATTTACAGTAGCAGACAAACAAGAACATAATGCTGCAATAACTGAAGTAAAATATGTTACGTGATTAGAGGAAGTATGCTTTTTCCATGCTACAGTTACAGAAAGGGAGGAGCTACTAATGGAAAAGTAAGACGATGCATTAGTGTTATTTTATGGGACACTTACAAGAATGTTGATTTAAATGGAGATTTTTTTTAAAGGTTAAAAAATCGTTCAATTTTATGTCTTACAGGGCTTATATTGAGTTCAATATTGTATAACTGTATTAATTCAACAGCGAATCTGAAAATTTTATAGCCATTTTTGAAAGAGATGTATCTTTGCTCTGGAAATTGTTATTGAGTACGCTAAAGCTGTAATGATATGCTTCTAAACAAATTAAAAAAATATTAAAAAATGTTCATTTAAATACATTAATGTTTCACAGCTATGGAAGATTTTAAACTTTTAAGTCCACTATAAAAAACTAAAGTTCTATCTTAATGCTAAATCCAAAGTAACTACCCACTCACTAAATTCCTACTATAAACCTGGGTAGTCAGGACAGGAAGGGGTGACATACAGTGGACACAACACAACATCTAAGCTTTGAAGACTTTGCTATTAGGCTGGATGGGGAAGTATAGGATTAGCAGGATGGCTTTGGCATAGCAGTTTTTAAGATGTCTCAAGACAGCACAGATTTGAATAATATGAAAATTTAAGACCCATATGACTACATTAATAAAGATGTAGGATACTTACCCCAAAGAGACTGTTTTATGCTTGATAATTCAGAGCTTTGTGCTACAGAGCCCTGGTTAAAATGATCTATTAATTCTGTCAATGCAGAAACTAAAAGGCATTCATCTAGAAAGTATTTTGAAAAATATAGGTATTGTTTCTTTAAAAACTAAAGTACATTTTTGATCTGAAAGTTGATTTCTAGTGTTAGTATCTTCAACATTCCTGTTCTACTTAAGTTATAAAGAGAGAAGAGCATAAACTAAAGGAAAGAACTATAGTAACTAACATGCAGAATCAAGAAAGCCAGAACTGCTGTGCGGCAGGGTCTGGGTTGCCACGGTGGTAGTAGAAGGTGAAGCAACGGGCTTCTTCTCATCTTCCATTGTGTCTTTTGATGTCTCAGATGGCTGTGATGCTGATGAACGTCCAAATCTTGAGAACAACATTCCTCCAAGCCCCTTTCCAATGCTAGCAGCCCCTGCATTGCACAGAATAGGGTAGTTACTCTGCTGAATTACACCTAACAGCACTCTGAAGAGTACCACCCGTATTTACAGCCAACTGGCAGAGCCCTACTTCCAGGGTGTAGACCTTAAAAAAAAATTCCACTTTATACTGTAGGGTTCTAAATAAGAATGTTGAAAAGAATGAAAGTTGTATAAACTCTAGGGATGATAGGAATATATAATCAAAGTAATAAAGATGTTATTTTATTCGAGTGATCCCTGTTATGGGAGTATTTGGAAAGATTAACACCTGTAACAAAAGAGCCATTTCGTTGACATGGGATTATATTGTTACTACTGATAGGTATACTTCTTACTAAAAAACCATTAACAATCTGTAAATATGAAGTCAAATAGCAAACAAGTTTGGTAGATAGAGTCTACTTATAGTGCCATCTTGTGGCATTTTAAATAAAGGCAACTCATAGCCTAAAGCAATGGACAAATTCAAGTGGTGCACAATTGAATTCCAGTGAAATGCCAAACTTTGTGTGGGTACTTGAGAGCACTCAAAGAGAAATTAAATATCCCTACTGCCCCCGTAAAGCACAAGGACTGAGAGACTGTCCCCACTGGTGGGGAGGCGCTCCTAGAACACAGGTGTGTTCTTTTCACAGACAAGCAAAGTGGAGCAATACAAACTACAGCATTTCTTTGGATTCCAGCAAGGGCAGGGCCACCATTAAGAGGGACTTGCGTCAGAGAACGCTTTGTCTGCTCTTTCTAACAATCTCATGTTCTAAGTCTGTAGAATTGAATCTAATGAGAGGACTTTCAAGCTTTGTTTCTCAAATATGCAGTCAGTAAGGCAGTTCATTCGAGGAGACTGACTGTTGGACGTTTCCAACAGTTTATTTCCAATGCCTCCAAATTTAATACTTTATCATAAGGTGCTTACATTCACAGACAAGAAACATTTAAGAAAAATTACCCAATATGCTTGCTTTGCCAATGTTAGTTATAGATTCTCCATAGTGACGCCGTGATAAGACTGGGGAGGTCACAGGGCTCGGTATGGTTGAAATGCCTTCATTCTCTGAGACTGAGGTAGGTTCTTTTGCTGGGTTGAGAAAGCTTGGCTTCATATGCTCATAAGGTAGAGGATTTGAAGTATTGTACCAGTGGATCTGGACTGGTGAAATGTTGCTGTAGTGTTTCAATATTAATGGTTCTAATCTGTAGGCCTTTAAAAAGAAACACAGTATTAATGCATAAAGACTGGCTTTTAGTAAAATGGTTAGTCTTCTGTTATATACTAAATGTATCTTAATAAAGCAGGAATTAAAAAAATTGTTATTTCAAACATGTATTTCTTATTTTCCACTGTTAAAAGTATGTGGTTGGTCTAATTACATATCCTTAATGATGGGATTATGGAAAAAAAAAACAATGTGAGTTAGTCTTGAGTAACAGTGTCCATATAAATTTTATTACATCCTGATTTGGTCTAATAAGATTTATGCCAATCTCACAAAGCTTAAGTGGCAAATGATAATGTAGAGCACAGTAAATAAGGTCAATTTTTAATATTTAGATCTCTTTCACACTTGGTTTTCAAAGAGATGACTCCAATTAACAGCATAGCTGAGATGTCAACAAAAGACCACTGTCTAATATTAGGAAGGGATGATGCAACAGAAAAGGTAATGGATGCGGTGTCAGAATCCCCCAGTGTAGATTCTGGCTACTGTCATCTTTTAACTATTTGACATTTGTTAGGTCACAGATCTTAGAGCTTCAGTTTCCTGAGGTGAAGGATGAGGGTAAAACTTCCACTTTTTAGGAATGTGAGGAAGAACAGGTAACATCTACAAAACCTGCCTAGCACAGGTCTGACAAAGTATTAAAAGAAAGTATTAGAGGTCAGGCATGGTGGTGCATGTCTTTAATCACAGCACTTGGGAAGTATTGTGAGTTCAAGCCCAGTCTGGTCTACATAGTGAGACCCTGTCTCAAAAGTATTAGAGAAAAACTGGGGTGCACGCAGTGGTAGTGTGCATGCTTAGTATAAGGCTCGGGGTTTGATCTCCAGCACCAAACAAACAAAAATTCTCAGGATGTACAAAGACTCAATTCATCTATAAACTCGAGTTCATTTCCAAGTTATGGCAGATGGATAAAATGAATATATATTAATGAAATACAAATTATCTGGGTGTTTTTGCATATATTTTACCTAATCCTAACAACAGGAAGAAATATCTATACCATGACATAGTCTCAAGAAGTGACTGGGCCAAGATTGTGTAGTTTATATTTGAACCTACAACAGACTTGGAGTTGTCACCCTAGCTGAAACTTATTTCCAGTTCAAGTTTATTTCCTAAAATTGGCAGCTGTAAGTCTTAATGGAACTTTCTAAAAATCAAGGGGTTAGTCAGTCAATAATTTATTTGGTACTAGCTAATGATCTTTCAAGAGACCTCACACATAGCCAGTTGTGGAGGCCGAGGCAGGGAGGCAGGTAGATCTCTACTGAGATCAAGGTTACATGGTAAGTTCTAGGCCAGTTGGAGCTATAGGGAGACCCTGTCTCAAAAAAGACAAAAAAAAAAAAAAAAAAAAAAAAAAAAAAAAAAAAAAGAAAGAAAGAAAGAAAGAAAGAAAGAAAGAAAAAGACTTCACACAACTATAAATGCTATTTTCAGAGAGTAAGTACTATTTAAAACTAGTTTTATAGGGCTGGAGAGATGGCTCAGCAGTTAGGTGCACTGGTTGCTCTTGTAGATAATCCAGGTTTGATTTCCAGCACCTACATGGTGGCTAACAACCATTCATAACTCCAGTTCCAGGGGCTCCAATGCCCTCTCTTGACCCCTGCAGGCACTGCACAACACAAATGCACTTACATACATGCAGGTAACACACTCATTCACATAAAACAAATAATACAAAAAAATTTTAAAAAGGTTTACTATCTGTGTTTGTTATACCCACTCTTGTCCCCAGTAGGATTTAAGGAAACTTGTTTTGGTGGGGAAGTCAAACCTGCTTCTTCACACAAGCTAAACATGCATTTTAACACTGAGCTACACTCCAGCCTGGAAGCACTTTTCTTGTCTAAGAAATCTTCCCTGGCATTACCCTACTTACACCTGGATATGAAATCCCTGGAGTGCTTACAGTTAAGTAATTTTTTCCTTTGCATTTTTAAATTGAATTTTTGTGATTTTCATACAATATAGTTTGATGGCATTTAGATCTGCTCCCCTCTCCCCACCCCCTCCACTATTTCCCACTGAATTTAA
>NW_008343385.1:8674621-8702169 GCF_000622305.1 Nannospalax galili | reverse complement strand
CACACACACACACACACACACACACACACACACACACACACACACTTTATGGTCTGTAGAGTATAATCTGTGTCTCCCATTGTCCTTCAGTATAGATCCATCCACTTAGCTAACAAGAGTCCCAACCCTGTAAGACACTCTCCTTTCCCCTTGCAGTAGCCATCAATTGCCAAAAGTTCCTTAGGTTGGGTTGGGATTTCTTACCTGCTTCCCCTGCTTCCCCTTTTGATGTGGGATTTTTTTTTTTTTTTTGGTTTGAGCTTGCATAGGACTTGTGTATGAACAATGGTGGATGCACACCATTGTTCATGAGTCACTGACCGGCTATCTGGAAGACTGTTTCCTTGTGGCTATCCACCGCCTCTGGTTCTTACAATCTTTCCACCTCCTCTTCTGCAATGACCCCTGAGCCTTGGGAGGCAGAGGTTTGAAATTGCTGTCTTATTCAGGGATATGCACTCTGTAGCCTCTCGTTCTCTGCACATTGGCCAATTGTGGGTTTCTGTGCTAATCACTATCTGCTGCATAAGAAAACTTCTCTGGTGAGAGTTCTGAAATGCAATCATCCTAAGTGCAGAGGTTGCATTGAAGATGTGTCACTTAGCAGACATTCTCTGCTTTGCACTTAAGAAAATTTTGAAAACACAACTACAGTAGGATATCAGAAAAAAAATCCAACATTTTACACTTCTACTAGGCTAAAATAAATGGCTTTTATGCTTCAGAATGTATACCCTGAAGTCAATAAGCATATTTTTATTTTTTGGTTTTTTGAGATAGGGTCTCCCTGTAACCCCAGCTGGCCTGGAACTCACCATGTAGACCAGGCTGGCCTTGCTCTCAGAGATCTGCCTGCCTCTGCCTCCCAGGTGCTGGAATTAAAGGCATGTGCCACCATGCCCAGCTTCATGCTTTTATTTTTAAGAAGATCTATCAAACATATTTCAATTTTTATACCATGTTTTAAAGAAAAAATATTTAAAGTAGGATTTTAAAAATATTTCTTCTACACTGCTTTTTATTTATTTTATGTTTGTGTGAGTCATGCATGAGTGTGGATGTCTGAGGACAACTTGTAGGATGCAGGTTCCAGGGATCAAACTCAATTTGTCATCAAGCATGGTGGCAAGAGCCTTTACCTGTTGACTCGCCAGCCCTCAACCCCAGGATTTTAAGATTTTTGGTTCCAGCTCATTGGTACTACAACCAGTTAAGGTTTGAAAGTCCAGTAGACTCCTGTCTCTTGTACCGTTCTCCAGGGATATTACTTTTTATATTATGCTTTTAAAAAAAGACTTATTTTATGTGTATGTGTGTGCGTGCCTATGTGTTATGTGCACCACATGTATGCAGGTATCAGAGGCCAGAAGAGGGTGTCATATACCCTGGAACTGGAGTTACAGATAGTTATTAACTGTCATGTGGGTTCTGGGAACTGAACCCAGGTCTGCTGTAAGAGCTACTAGAGCTTTTAACTCTTTAGCCACCTCTCCAGCCCTGTACATTATTCTTAGGTTACAAGTACAACATTAGCAGAGCTAATGTTCTAGCACAGCTTATTTCATTAGCTCTAAGTGAACCATGACAAGTGTTAAGAACATGAACTTCTGCAAGTAACTCAGAGAAATTAATTCTTTTTTTGTCAATGGTACTTGACAAGGTTACTTACTGAGGGACAATTTAATGTCAGGGGGAAGGGGTAAGCCTACATTTCAACTCACCACTGGATCTGTAGGATGAAAAATATTTAGCAAGCGGTTACAAATCTCTCTAGGTAAAATATGGTCTTGACTTCCGGTATTTCCTGGTCGGATGCCACGCAATGCCAAAAAAACTGCTAGTGGGGATCCCATACAGAAGAAATTCTCAACCTAAAATGAAAAAGCCATCCTAAATTTAAAAAATGATGAAGTGTTATTTTCAACAGAATCTGGACATAACATGTCATATAATAAAAATACAAACAATAAAACTACCTCTAAGTATATTTGTTTTAAATAAGCTTTTTGTGCATGATCTGCTAATCATATGGCAACCATTAATCGTTCTAGAATAATCTACTTGCAGGAGGATTTTCTAATTCAAAAATCTAACAGAAGCTAAAAAATGAGGAAAGGCGGGAGGAGGAGGAGCCTGTCACTTAGTGTCCTCTACACAAAGCAGATTCACTGAGCTGATTATGTGACTACAGCAGGTGCTGCACATTATCCTGTGTGGGCACAATGGAGAAAGACTGTCACAGAAGACTAGACACGAAGGATCAATTCCAGCTCCGGGGGCTTTAGAGAGGGTGGGATGGACAGTGGCCAGCATAAGACAAGAAGCATTTCTAGAGCTGAGGCTGGGATCTGGGGCTAGGAGAATGACAGAGCAGACTGACAGAACCATAGGAATAAAGAGAAGCAGGAAGGCATCTGGCCGATTTTTGAAAAAACAGAGGAGCGAAAAATTGGGTATGGGAGAAGATATACTTGGGATGATAATATTCAGATCTGTCTAAGGAATTTAACGTATTTTATAAATAGTGAAGAACAGGGTTTGACCCATACTTTAGCCAGTTTAACCTGGTAGTAGTGTGTGGATGCCCTAGACTGTTGGTTTTGAAAAAAACCTAAAAATCGATTGAAAGAACTTGGGTAAGAGAGAAGCTCAACTAGGGCAGATAGGTGGTATGCTATTCACAATGGGAACATGAGAGGATGGGGTGTCACACGACTGAGTGAAAATTGATGTAGAATGGGTCAGAGACAACCCACAAGACTGGAGTCTGGAGGGTTGGGAGAACAGTTGCTCCACTAATTGCCAGAGGACACTAACTGTAGGTAAAGCTTGTTATTCTTAGTAAGTCTGAGGTATCTGTAACAAGATATGCAGCTGAAAGTTTAGAGCAGCAGTTAGAGAACTGGACATGTTATCCTCTATGTATCATTGTCATAGCAGTAGAATGCAAAGCAAAGAAAACGAGTGAGCCTGCCTGGGACGTGGTCAGAAACGGGGGTGGCTGTACACAGGCCTCCACTTAGTCAGCAGGAGGAAGGGGAACTACAGAAGGGAGTGATAGAAGAATGAAGTGGTACCATGGGACCCACTCTGACTCTAATGTCAGCCATATGTCACTTTAACTATACCGTGACAGTGCCCTCTGCCTTCAAGTACTTTTAACTCTTTCCCAGAAGATGACAAAGTGACTTTTATTTTCAAAATGAAAAAAAAAAAAGAAAAGAATATTTATTTTTGAAGGAATATTTTGGAATGTATTCATATTGGAGAAAGTTTGAGAAATTTTCATCTCAAGGACTGGGTAGTGTCAACATGCTCAATGGCTGAAGAAAATTACCATGTGTAAATAAATATTAAAAGTAAAAGCACTTAATTTTGCAGTGCTGAGATTGAACCCATGGCCCTCACACATGAAAGGCAGGTGGCTCTACCACTGAGTTGAACTGTCAGCCTAAGGAAACCTATTTAAATAACAGGGGCATGGATGATAAAAAACATTTTTTTCAAAGGAGTAAGTTTAGCTTCTTGTATAAAGTGAGAAAAGATTTGAAAGAGATGTAAAAAGAAGCCATGCATGGTGGCTCATATCTGCAATCCCATGGGCTACACAGTGAATTTGAGGTTAGCAGGGGCTGCTTAGATTCTGTCTCAAAAAACATGGGCTGGGGAGATGGCTAAGCAGTAAGAGCACATGCTTTTCAAGCATCAGGACCTCAGTTTAAATCCTCAGCACCCATGTAAAAAGTTGGGTGTGGCTAGTAACCCCAGCATTGCTTGGGTGGAGAGTGACAGAGGAAAACCCGTCTTTGTGCTCTGGTCCCTGTATGCATGCGTGGGTGCGCCACCCCAACAACACCTCCCTTGCAAATTATACCAAAACTAGGTGAGAAGAGGAAGCCATGAAATTGTGCTTGATATAGTATACACATATCCTTTTAGCAAAATGCTTTCTGACACTCCAAAAATATTTGCTAAACGGCTATGTCCATAAATGTTTTTGTTTATGATGACTGTAGCTTTAGACAAATGCACAGAGCTGTTATTCTCTCAGTAGGGTAATGACTGCTTAACTCATATCAAAGAAGCTTTTCAAAGTTATTTATTATTGTGTGTGTACATGGGGGCACACATGTGGAGGTCAGAGGACAACTTTGTGAAGTTGATTCTCTCCTTCTACCTTTACATGAGTTCCAGGGATTGAACTTGAGTCGCAAGGTTTGCATGCAAGTACCTTTACCTGCTGAGTCATCTCACTAGCCTCCAAAAGTTCCAATCTCCTTGTTCAGGGGTGAATAAACAGCTGCATTCGAAAATATTAAATGACTTGGCTAATATTATCTAACTAGACAGGATAAAGTCTCATAACCAAAATGAAAGTTTCCCATTCTCCACACTGACGCTTGTCAATAGTCTTCTTTTCCTTGCTTCTTGAAGTTCAGTGGTCAACTGTGACAGAATGAACACCAGTATCCTCAAAGTAAATCTATCTGCATGGAAAGACCTTTGCTCCCTTTCTGACCCTGAAGTCCTAAATATAACTTGCTAGGGTCTTATTTCTTGCCATACTGCTTCTTAAATTCTGGACTACATTTTTCTCTAAATAATAATTAAAAACCTACATTAAACTATGTATGACTATGGCATCCAATTACAGTGCATAAGTTCTAACAATGTGGTACTGATTCTGAGATCCTAATATACTTAATTACCCAAACTTTATACCCCCCCAAAAAAACACTAGAACATGCAAGAGTTTACTTTTTCTACCAGATAAATTCTACACAATTAGCATTAATTATATATAATAGTGATGATAAAGATGGAACTCAAATTCCATATTAGGATAAAACCAGAGACCATATCCTTTTGTAATTAAGTATTTAATATTCATACACTCATTTAGATCCAATCCATTCCCCCATTCCTTCCTTACCAACTACTCCCTATTCCCATCCCCAACTCTTCCCTCTCAACTTCATATTATCTCTCCTCCTTTTGTCCCTCCATCCCCCACCCCCTCTTTAATAGTGGAAGAGTCCATTTAGTGCTGCATGGGTGTGGCCTTCTACTGGAGCATGGACAGCCTCTTAGTGCATTTTACAACATTACTATTTTTCCTCTTTCTGTGCTAAGAATTGAATCTAGAGTTTTGTGCATGCTCAGCAAGCACTTTGCCACAGAACTACAAGCCCAGCTCAACAATATAGTTTTAAAATACACTGTATAAATTAAAAAACTCTATAATCCAGTGGGTGTGGTGGCACATACCTAGTCCCAGCATTTGGGAGGCAGAGGCAGGCAGATCTCTGTGAGTTCAAGGCCAGCCTGGTCTACATAGTGAACTCCAGGCCAGCTGGGGCTACAGGGAGCCCCTGTCTCCAAAAGACCACAAAAAAAAAAAAAAAAAAAAAAAGTAATACATAAAGAGTCAATACATTTTTTTTTCTATATCATTCCATACTTTAACCTGTACACTAAGCTCTGTTATAGAAGAGACACATCTCAAGAACAGGTAATGTGGGACATTAGGCATGTAGAGAGCATTAGGAAATTCATGACATAGCCATTTCCTACTGCAAGCAAGGAGGTTTCCATATATATTCCTAACATCACATGGAGTGATAATGCTCCCCTCAAGAGTTGAGGACTAGCTAACAAAAACCTCAGTGCCAGGAAAGGGCAACTTTCTTCCAAGAGACTCACAAAACAATATTGGCTGCCTCCCAGAACTTGGAGGTAAGACCCTATTGCTGAAGACAGGACATACTTCAGACACAGAATTTGGAGAAATTGAGATGGAACTGATCTGAAAGCTGCCTCTATGAGGACCAGCTCTCATACTATCAGAAGATGCTAGGGAAGCTGCCAGAGAAGAAAAGCAAACAATCCACCCAGCTGTAAAGTCTATGAACCGCAAACAATCCACCCAGCTGTAAAGTCTATGAACCACAATAATGACTGACTCAGCAAGATATCCCTGGATACAATAGTGGCACTTTTACTTTTGGTGTAACCAACAGCTATCTGATTGGACTTAAGGTCTGCTCAACAGGAGAATTCATGCCTGGCACTGTAAACCCAGGCAAAGAGATTATGACTGGAGTCATAGACCCTAGAGGAGAACCTAGCAGCCCCTTTCCTAAGCAAATATTTCTAACTGTAATTAATTAATTAATTAATTGTTTTTTTGAGACAGGGTCTCTCTGTAGCCCCAGCTGTCCTGGAGCCACTATGTAGACCAGGTTGGCCTTGAATTAACTGTATTTTAAATACTTATCATTATACACATAGATAACTGTAGCTCTCACCCCCTCATTAAAGAAGCTTATTTTTTTGCACAGACGGAGACAAATACAGAGATTCACAACTGGTCAAAATGTAGAGAATAAGTGACCATGGGGTGCCCAGCCCCAACTGATATATCTAAAATGCAATCCCTTATCTAAGACACAGAGAACTTCATGGAAGAGGGGATAAAAAATACCCCCTCTGAGGGGACAGGAGGCCTGCTGCTAGAAAGATTGAAAGAGCTAGATAGTGTTTTCATCCAGATAAGGAAGAGAAGCCACATCTGTGAAATCTCAACAACATGACCTACATAATAAGAACACTAGTTGACAAGCCAGTATGGATAGTGGAAATTTCACAAGGCCCCAGGCCCGGACGAAGAGCGACAGGCAATTGCTGAATGCCGAGGGAGTGAGAATTAGTTTTCTCCAGGGACAAGCTCCCTGTCAGGTCGTACAATCCCAAGTAGTTAGCCCTAAACACACTCACATGCAAGCAACACTAAATGGACTCAGTAGGTTGTTTCCATATACACATATGTATGTAGGTATGTAACAATAAGTAAAGAAGAGGTCAAGAAATTGAGAGGGAGTAGGGAGGGGTGTGAGAGGAGTGTGGGGAGAGAGAAATGAAGTAAACAGCACTCATGCATGAAATTCTCAACAAAAAAAAATCCTTTCCAAGGCTGCAGCCAATGCTGACACCTCTCTGCCACCTTAGAGTTTACTAAAGCACTGTTTTCAAGGGTCATTCTGATGCGCAAAAACTAGTTTCCCTCCCTCCCTCTCAATTCCTGCTGTCTCATTTCTTGCTGTATTCTGAAAACTCTAGTCAAATTGATCCTGTAAAATCTGTCTTGGGCTTTTGTCCTATACTTTTCATTGGCAAAATGCCCAGGTTTCTATCCCTCGAGTCACTCCTATACATTTCCATTTACTTTCTTCTTGCCACCAATCAAAAGGTTTGTAAATTCTCAACAGTAAATATTTCCCAGATCTAGCTCAAATTTCCCTCCCCACAGAGAACTTGGTGTTTCTTGTTGTAAAGTTACATCTTGCCACCTGGCTGGCTTGGAACTCTATGTACACCAGGTTGGCTTTGAAATCACAGATAGACCTGCCTCAGCCTCCTGAATGCTGGGCTTAAAAGTGTATGCCACCATGCCTGGCCTTATGCTGTTCCTTTTATAGAGAATAGCATTTCTCTTCTCTTTGGCTTGGTCAAATGTAGTATGAGATAAGAATAAGTGTCATTATTTTTTTTGTCAACCTTTCCAGGCAAAATTAAAGCCTCCCTCCCTTGTGCATGTATTGATCTACATACTGCTAAAGGGCAGCAATGACACTTACATCCTGGGGGCTGGAGAACCATCCTGTCCATTCTAGTCTTTGAAACTAACAGTTCCAAACACACAGTAGGTGTTCAATAACCATGAATAAATTTCCATTTGCATCAGGAAATCACATTTAAATGGTCAGAAAATATTGACACAAATAATGAGAAACGGATCACTCTTTCCTTACCTTAAACTTTAAGGCAGGTGTTTGTGTAATGGATGACGCCTTCAATCCATGCAGCCGCTCTTCTATCTCCCTCAGCCTAGGAGGTGGTATGAGGGCACACACATACATTTGTAACTTCACTACCAATCAGCCTTATTCTAGATGCCTACCATTTTATCACGTGGCAACTGATGACCCGCTACAAACCCCTCACAGTAATCCCTGTTGACAATGCTAAGAAATGTTCCTGGGGTACTGTTCAAAGCCTGAAGAAGTTATTTATAACACCTTACTGGAAAAGTTTTTTTTTTTAATGTAGAAATGATTTTTAGTAAAATATAAGGCTTAAATATATACAAGCCGATACTCGTATCTTTAAAAATTATACTAGGCAGTTTATATTGTCTTGTTCATTCTATTTTTTTAAAGTGTCTTTTCCTTTCCTATATTTAATAAAGATCTTAGAGATCTTTTCATTGCATTGCCCCCATCTACTTTAATTTTAAAACCATTATTTGACCTTCATATGAACAACCATAGTTTTTAACCCTTCTGCTAATGAACATTTATCATTTTATTACCATATTTGGTTTTACTTACATTTAATAAACAATGAAAGTAAATTCTTTTTCAAGAAAGCTATAGCTCACTTTCTAAAATAGATGCATTTATTTATGCACATATTCATATATATATTATGTATACATGCATGCATGTATTTACTTATTATGAGACAGAGTTTCAGGTAGCCCAGCCTGACTTCAAATTCTTTTTTTAAAAAAATATTTTATTATTTTTATTTTATGTATATGAATGTATTGCCTGCACATAGATAAGTGCACCCATGTTGTGCAGTGCCCGTGGAAGACATGAGGCCGTCAGATCCCCTGGAACTGGAGTTACAGACAGTTGTTAGCTGCCCTGTGGGTGTTGGGATTCGAACCCAGGTCTCCTGCAAGAACAACCAGTGTTCTTAATTGCTAAGCCATTTCTCCAACCCCTGACTTCAAATTCTTTATCTTCCTGTTTCTACATTCCAAGTTCTCTGATTACAGGCATATGTCATCATGACCAGATCTAAGCTTATTTTTCTATTTTTAAAATTTATTTTATTTAGATTTTAAATTATGTGTATGTATGTTTGTACACTTGACTGCAGCGCCTGGAGCTGGAGTAGCAGGTGGTAGTGAGCCACCTGATGTGGGTGCTGGAAACTGAACTTGGGTCCTCTTGAAGAACAGTACTTGCTCTTAACTGTTAAGCTGTTTTTGCAGCCCCAATTTATTTTTAATTATGTGTATGTGTGCGTATCTGTGTGTGAGTATGTGCATGTCAACGCAGGTGTCTACAGAGGCCAGAAGGGGGCATTGGATTTCTAGGAGCTGGATGGAGTTACAGGCAGTTGTGAACTCCCTGATGTGGGTGCTGGGAACCAAACTTGGGTCCTTTGCAAGAATAGTTTGTTCTCTTAACTGCTAAGCCATCTCTTGAATTCCTTAATCTTATTTTAAAACAAAGTTTCACTAGATTTATACATTTAAAACGCTGCTCTGAGGCTTGGTAAGCATGCCATTTTTCATGACAGATAATTATTAAACATGATATTTATGTTTTGCCTACGGCATTTAGTAAGTCAAATCCCAACCCAACTGCTCTAAGAAAACAAAATCAACATTTCCTGAGTAGAGATTTGGTCAATTAATACAGCTGTCTTTATATATAACTTTATACTATCAGAATGAGTAATTTTTCAATGTAAATCTGTATCAGTAAGAGGAAAAAGATGGAGCATGCAACTATCAATTAAGATGAGAATGAAGCAAAGAATTAAAAGATAGTACCAAGAAGGCCACAAAAGATCATGTAATTATTACATCTGTTTATAATCATATAAAACTTTTAATATAATGTATGTAAAAATAAATTTGCCAAGAAAAACAAAGAGCTTTATACTGTTTTCAGAATAATAATAATAAAGGTATAAATATCTACCCTTAAATATCAGCAAAACAAGTGATAACAAACCATTAAAAATATTTTATTATTTCTATTTTATGAGTATGAATGTTTCCCTGCATGTATGTAAGTGCACCTGTGTTGTACAATGCCCGTGGAGGTCAGAAGAGAGTGTTTGCTCCCTTGAACTAGAGTTAAGGACAGTTGTTAGATCACATGTGCTGGGAACTGAACCCTGGTTCACGGCAAGGGCAGCCAGTGCTCTTAACCACTGAGCCATCTCTCCAGCCTCCAACAGTTTTTATATGGATTCTAAGTACTGACTCAGCCTATAGTAAGTTCTAGCAAGTTTACTTGTAACAAACTGCGAGCAAAGACAGAAAGAAAGGAGGAAAATGAAATTATTTTATGTTACAGAAAAATGCACATAATTAGTATGAAGATTAATAGCCAATAGCTTGATTAGGTATGCTATCTAGTAATCTTTACCTTGAACGATGCATTATTTTAACATGAAGATCTTAAAGCTTTCTCTTTTTTGCCTTTTTCTGAAAGGGATTTCTATTTTTAATTATATGTCTGTGTTTGTGTGGTGTATGCATATGAGCTCTAGCAATTCCACTAATTATTAAAATTCAAAAGCAGGCTAGTTTACCGTCGTTTCGTTATATAGAGTTCATCAAGAAGATGTCGCTCTTCGTAACTCATCCACCGTTCATCAGGTAATTCTTCTTCCTTCTGCAGCAACTGTTCATAGAGTCTAACTGGATTCCAGCCTGTCATTATGTCATAAGTGATTACACATCCCAAGGAATGGGACACTATTGAGACTTTACCCCCTTTTTCTTCAAAGTCTGGATTCCGAGAACAGAAAAGGGAATATAATCGATTCAGCTCTTGCTGAAGGCCTTTAACTAGCTGTTTGAAATAAAAAAAAATAAGTATATTAGACTTTTCACTGAGTTTTATAAACTATTTCTGAACTCAAGAAAGAAAAACAAACATGACTGACTAAACGTATGTAGGTTATTAAATTCACTCAGGTGCTTTAAAATCTTAGAGGAATGAATGTATACAGATATAAACCATGTCATCACCACAGAATACATAATAGGCAGATACCATCCACACAGATCTTTTTGCACGTTTTAAGTAAATTACACAAGTCAGGTATTCCATAGATAGAAAAGAAACATTTCTTGAAGATTCTGGTAAGATCGCCAAAGACGCCTGGAACTTTTCACTTCATTGCAACTTACCCATATGTAATTCTAAATTTTTCTGCCATGTGGTTTTTGGTTACGGCAAATTTTTAAAAAATGAATATAAGCTTATAACAGGTATATTGCAATATATACTATGTAGTTAAGAGGAATGTAGTAAGAGGCTACCACAAGGCTAAGAAAACGCTAATGTTGGCCTTCTTGATATTTCAAAATTCCCATTATGTTGGGGACACACAGATGAGCAAAAAGATGATTTCTATGGCTGAAGTAAACAAACGTAATTACTAATGTGGGAAGTATCTTTGTACGTTTTGAAAAACTGTTTTCCTTGAAGTTGAGTATCAATAAATATTATTGAAAAATCCCACAAAATCTGAAGGATAAGATTCCTTTATCATCCAAGCTCATCTTGGTTCCTGACCTAAAGGTAAAGTCCTCTCTCCTTTCTCCTCCTACTTTGACATGGCAATCTTCCTGCCTTAGCCTCCTGAGTGTTGGGATTACAGGAATGTCAGGGATGACTATTAACCACAAGCTCTCTGTTTTTCTATGAAACTCATGTGGCTCAAAGACAAGATGATTTAAAGCACTGGGTATTCTTTTTCGCACCTCATTTACCCTAGCCACTGGTTTCCTGTCTGTGGAATGTTTTCTTCATTTCATTCTGAGTATAACTTTCTTTATAGACAGAGGGGCAAGATATAAAATGATCATTTTCTTAGTCATTAGACAATAGCCACAGCTTTGATTCTGACACCTTTTTCTTTCTGGTTCTTGCCATCAATGTCAACTTTAAAAAACACCCCAAATTATTGTTGAGAGATGTTTCAGGACACTGTCTTCAAAAATTTATTTGTTAAATGTCTATGAATGTTTTGCCTGCATGTACGCAAGTGCATCATGGGTGTATAATGCCCATAGAGGTCAGAAAAGAGTGTAAGATCCCCTGGAACTGGAATTAAGGACAGGTGTTAGCTGCCATGTGGGTGCTGGGGACTAAACACAGGTTCTCTGCAAGAGCAGCCAGTGCTTTAAACTACTGAGCATCTCTCCAGCCCCCAGGATACTGTCTTAAAGACATATCAACTGTAGCATTATCTATGTTCCCACCTCCCTGCTGACCTGGACACACTAGGGAGACCAAGCTGGCCTTGATCTCAAGAGATCCGCCCAACTCTGCCTCTTGAGTGCTGGGATTAAAGACATTCCACCATACCCTGCTCAGGCTTCTTTATTGTTTCAAAATTAGTTAAAAAAAATTTTTTTAGGGCCTGGAGAGATGACTTAGTGGTTAAGAACACTGGTTGCTCTTGGAGAGGACCTGGGTTCAATTCTCAGCACCTACATGGCCACTAACAACCATCTGTAACTCCAGTTCCAGGGGATCCAACACCCTCTTCTGATCACCAAGGGCACTGCACAACATGGGTGCACCTACCTATATACAGGCAATACACTCATACACATAAATTTTTTTTTAATTAAAATTATTTTTATTTTGTGTGTACAAGCATTTTGCCTACATACATTTAAGTGTACCTGTGCATGGAATACCTGTGGAGTCCAGAAGAAAGTGTTGGATCCATTGGAACTGACAGTGCAGACAGTCACCATGTGGGTGCTGGGAATTGAACCCAGGTCCTCTGCAAGAGCAGCAACTGCTGTTCACTGCTGAGCCATTTCTCCAGCCTCTAAATTAGTTTTGTGAATGGTGTGGAAGTGCATGGTATGTACTTCCTTCATGTAGCTGGGCACTGCTCCATTATACCTCTTCTGTAATATCATATCCCAGGCTCTACTTTTCTTCATCTTCCTGATTGCAAGATTTTTCCCACCTATAGGTTAACAGAATGCCATGAATGTGAATCTTTCCCCTAGTCAGTGCTAGTTTGCTTTTCCTTCTGGAGTTTATAGGCTTTAAGTGGGTTAAAGAGACAATGATGTGAAATGCTCATGGGACATCTACCCTGGATGATCAGCTAGCAGCTGAATACAGAGTTTGGAATGTTGAGGAGATGGGCTGTGCTGGAGATAAACATTTATAAGATAATTAAAAGAAAACTGACTTGGGGCTGGAGAGATGGCTCAGTGGTTAAGAACACTGGCTGTTCTTAGAGAGGACCTGGGTTTGAATCCCAGCACCCACATGGCAGCTAACAACTGTCCGTAACTCCAGTTCCAGGGGATCCAACAGCCTCTCCTGCCCTCCATGGGCACTGCACGACACGGATGCACTTACCTACATGCAGACAATACATGCATACACATCAAATAAAAGTAATAAATAAAATATGAAAAAAAAATAAAGAAGACTATGTTAGAACTGGCCATAATTCTCTTTCTCTTTTGGTTCTTGCTGTCACCAATCAGATCATATCTCGCCCAATACTGGCAGAGAAACAGGAATGAAGAAAAATCCAAGAAGATGGTAGCTAAGAGAGGAGGTTGCTGTGATGACTAACCAAAGAATCTCTGCACTAAGAAAAATAGCATAAAGAACATGCTGAATATTGTCAAGGACTAGCATGAACAAAATCAGAAATGGACCGGCTCTGAAAAGCATAGAGCAGCTCTGCTGAAAAGCTTTGTTCATTCCACAGAATACCTATGATCTAAGTGTCTGCTAATACTACAATTTCTGAAGGAACAAAACTGAGTTTCTTTATAATTGTATGTGTTGCTTAGTAAAATATGTTGAAGTGTTAGTAAATAACTGCCCTCGTACATAGTACTCAAATTAACTCACAGCTTAACATGCAAAAGAAGAACAAAGCGCTCAATTTTACCGAAAGACAGGAAAACTTATCAATGATAAAAAGCTTTGAAGGGATTTGACTTCTAATGATGGAAACGCCATTGAACAAATTTCAGTATATTATGAAGTAGGATCAATAATTTTCTGGTATTTGGATTTCACAAAATGGATCCAAACAATTCCTCTGAGTTTTTTTTAAGCTGACTGAAACTAAAGAAAGTGCCTGTCTCTGAAAGGTAACTTTCAGGGGCTTTGATTCACTGTAGTGACAAATGTTTAAAGAATTTCTTCTGGCCAAAAGGCAATTACTACAATTACTGGGGGAAATTCTGATGTCAGTAAACAACTGTGGTCAAATTTTTACCTGAAACTTTGAGTTCTATTCAATTATAATCAAACAACTTATTTTTTTCACATTTATCTAATTCATTCATTCATTCAAGTGATGGCATGACACTCATGAGGAGGTCAGGACAATGTGCAGGAGTCAGTTTTTTCCTTCTACCATGTGGGTTCCAGGGACAGAACTCAGGTCCTCAGGCTTGGCAGCAAGTGCCTTTATCAATTGAGCCATCTCATGGCCTTCCAACAACCTCTTTATCTCCTTCACCTTGTCTTCCATAGCCACCACCCAATCCATAAATTCTTCAAATTTTCCTCTAATTTTTTAAACATTCCCCTTTGCTCTCTCTCCCTCTTCTGTGTTTGTGTGCATGTGAGTACAGGTACACATGTGCCACAGAGTGAATGTGGAGGTCAGAGGACAACTCACGGGAGCTGGTTCTCTCCTTCCTCCATGTGGGTCCTGGGTATCAAACTTAGGTCATCAGGCTTGGTAGCAAGCACCTTCACTTGCTGTGCTGGATGACGTTAGTGTCAACTTGACACATCTAGGTTGAAGGAGCCTCAATTGGGGAATTTCCTCCATAGGACTGACCTGTGGCCATGTCTGTGGGGCATCTTCTTGATTGTTAAGTGATATGGGAGGGCCCAGCTCACTGTGGGTGGTCCCACCCCTGGGCAGGTGGGCCTATGTTGCATAAGAAAGCAGGCTGAGCACAGGCCAGAGAGCAAGCCAGTAAGCAGTGATCCTCCATGGCCTATGCTCCAGCTCCTGCCTCCGGGTTCCTGCCCTGAGTTCCTACCTTGGGCTCCCTGAGAAACTGTGACTTGGGAGATCTAAGCTGAAACCCTTCCTCCTCAAGTTGGTACTGGTCAGAGTATTTTGTCACAGCAATGGAGAAACAAGCTAGAACACCTGCTGAGCTATCTTGTTGACTCCAAATTTTCATCTCCTTATGGCTCAGCCCATATGAATACTTATAGTTGCCTTCTCCCTAGCCTCAATTAAAAGCTCTTAAGCGTTCCAATTCTTATACAGCCTCTTTGCAGAATGGTCTTTTTCGGACTTATCTGAAAAGTGGTTAAAATTTCCACTTTCTTAGAGAAAATTATGTTCAACTAGTTATTTTCTTACTTGTCTGATTTGTTCTGAATCTTCTTTGCAGTCTTTATCTTCCTAAACATCAAGTGATCTTCCTCAGGGATCTGACTGGGACCCGTTTCATCATCCTACATTTTTTCTCTGGGTGATCTCATATCAATGCCATTAGATTAAAAAAAAAAATCTTAAAACTGAACATGAATTATTCTAGAAGAATAGTTTTAGCTTCATTTGTCTAACCTAACCTATGTTTTACAACTCTAGAAGGAAACTTAAAATATATGCTTAAGGGACTGGAGAGAAGGCTCAGCAAGGCTCAGCAGTTATGAGTAAGGCTGCTCTTGCAGAGGACCGGGGCTTGGTTCCCAGCACCCACAAGGCAGCTAACAACTATCCGTAACTCCAGTTCCAGGGGATCTGATGTCCTCTTCTGACCTCTGTGGGCATTGCATGACATGGGTGCAATTAACCCACATGGAGGCAATATACTCATACACATAAAATATAATGAAAAATATTAAAATATGCATATGCTTAAGACTTAGCAAGTAGAATTATTTTATGTTCTACTCTCCTCTAAAAAAAAAAAAAAAAACAAAACTGTTTCCCCCTCCTCCATTTCTAATCAACACTGGAACAATCTTCTAGGTGTCCAAGCTAGAAATCAGTCATCTCTGTCTTTTCCCTCTTAAACTCCTTTATGTTAAACTCCTATTTTGAATTCACCCCTCCCTTTAATGCCTACAGATAGTATTTGGGCTACACCACTATTATCTCTTACTTGAATTTGTACTTGAACAGAAGTGGTTTTCCATTTTCTCAAAGATGGATGGAACAAGACACCATCAGCACTTGATCTATTATTGCCTTTGCAAATTTCAACTCACTTTTTTAGTTTAGAAAGTTGAAAATGTATCAGAATGTGCCAAGAAAATATTTGGCAAACTAAAAAGTTTATATGTACATCTACTACATATAAAAGTAGTAAGCTTGCTAATTTTTCAATGTGTGCACTAAAGATGGCTATAGGTCAATGAACCTTAAGAAATCTATGATCTTCACATAGTCCTGAAAGCAGATATAGTCAACTCTATTGCCAGGATTCATTCCATTTTGTTTCTGAAGTTAGGAATATTTTTAGATTATAAAAAATGGTAAGAACAAGCTCCTACAGAAGCAAATCCTTTCTTCTTTCATGAGGAGGTGTCTGTAGGCAGCAATGCATCTGCTTTATCACTGGAAAATTTTACCGAGGACTCAGAAACAAAATGACTTGGTATTAAAGTACCTAAAATGATTACTGACTGTTACATGTCACATGTTAACATAAGCATATTCAGTTCTTACAAGGGCCAGATGCAGTTCTCCTGTTGGCATATTCACTCTGCAGATGGGGACATCATAAATGAGCAAGCCTCACAGAGGGGTTGGAAGCAGGTTGCCTGTCTTCCACAGTCATTATACAATTTGCATAAGGCAATTTGACAGCATGTTTTTTTTTTTTTAGGAGAAAACTAGAATTACAGATAGTATGAAAGTATGTTTATCCTAAATACTATAACAATAAACCTAAAACAATTTTTTCAGGGGGTAAGAAAAGAACAATTTCAAAAAATTTCACTTTTCCTAGATTCCCCATTTCATGATCTGCTTATGTATTGTAATACTCCATTTTAAATCTTGAGGATAGGACTATTATTCTTTTTTTAAAAAATATTATTTTTATTTTATGTGTATGTGTGTATTGCCTGCGTGTAGGTAAGCGCACTTGTGTCATGCAATGCCCGTGGAGGTCAGAGTCCCCTGGGACTGGAGCTACAGACAGTTGGTAGCTGCCATGTTGGTGCTGGGGTTCGAACCTGGGTCTTCTGCAAGAATAACTAGTGCTCTTAACCGCTGAGCCATCTCTCTAGCCTCCAGGACTATTACTCTTGTACAACAGCTCAGACAAGAAACAAATTTTCTGTTAGCTGATTTAGCATATATATTATCAAATCTTAACTGAGGGCTGGAGAGATGGCTCAGGGGTTAATAGTACTAATTGCTCTTGCAGAGGACCTGGGTTCAGTTCCCAGCACCCAGACGGCAGCTAACAACTATCTCTAACTCCAATTCCAAGGGATCTGATGCCCTCTTCTGGCCTCGGCCAGCACTGCATGCATGTGGTGCACTTACATAAATGTAAGCAAAACACTCATACACATAAATTAAAAAATAAAACAACTCAGATTTCTAATAAAGGAATCTTACTCCAGCAAATTATTTTAAACACCTGCACTGATTTCCCTTGTCCCCCCCACCTGCCCCCACTAATGAGAACAGTTTACAGTAAAGTAGTCTAATGTTTGCTGGTGCTTGGTACATAGTAGATACTCACTGAACATGTATTGATTAATGAACCAGTTTAAACAAGTTAAAAAAAGCAGCTGGAAGACAGCAAGTAGATTGTGACAGACAGAATCACTATGAAAGAGTAGAGAAAAGTCTCTGTGGAGCTCTATCACCAGGCACAGACCCAGGCTCTTGCCTCATCTAGGTGAGTCACTTCTGGCAAGCAAGTGCCTTAATCTTTCCATGTACCAGTTTCTTTACTCTTCAAGTGAGCACACGAGTCACACCTACTTCAGAGGGTTTTATGAAGATCAAACAAGTTCATACATACTAGACAATCAGCAAGTGCTATTTTTGGGAAGAAGAACTTTTCCAATACAGTGACAAAATGCACTTGGTGGAGATTCTCTCATCCCACTGCACTGGCTGTCACCTCTCACCCTTCCCCCATTGCTGTTACCCATAGGGTGCTTTGAAAGAGTCCATTATAGAAGCAAGGCAGTAAAAGCATATTACATGCAAATAAGATGAAGGCAATTTCCGAGGACAATGAATAATTATAAAAACTGGTATTTTTTGAAGAACTATTTTCTAACCAATCCTCCAACCATGAAGCTATCCATTTTATTGGGGCTTTCAATGTTTGAAGATGATCAAATTCACTACTA
The DNA here is from genome assembly GCF_000622305.1 of Nannospalax galili. Lineage (NCBI taxonomy): Eukaryota > Metazoa > Chordata > Mammalia > Rodentia > Spalacidae > Nannospalax > Nannospalax galili. The sequence goes on along the minus strand of NW_008343385.1, from coordinate 8,683,999 downwards.
AAAAAAGCATTCAATGTTAAGATCAGGGACATCTATATGCTATCACTCTAAGGCATACCTAAAGCAGTCAGATGGTCAAGATACTTACTTCATCTCTATAAAGTGGGCTAGTATAGTACATTATGTCCATTGCACTACTGTTCAGCATATCCCTTAAACCTCGCACTTTGTCAGGAGTAATGGAATCAACAGTGTCTACAAAAAAAATGAAACAACAAAATCAAACTTACAGACGTTCTAGGGAAAAAATTGTATTTTCTCAACTAATTTAACATTTAAATACTCAAGAACAGCCCCACAGCTGTCCTGGAACTCACTATGTAGGCCAGGCTGGCCTTGAACTCACAGACATCCACCTGCCTCTGCCTCCCGAGTGCTGGGATTAAAGGCGTGTGCGTAGACCAAGTTGGCCTTGAACTTACAGAGATCCTCCTGCCTCTGCCTCCCGAGTGCTGGGATTAAAGGCGTGTGCCACCATGCCCGGCCCAAAATATATTTTTTAAAAAATATCTTATTTTTATTTTATGTATATGAGTGTATTGCCTATATGTACGTAAGTGCACCACTATCATATTATGCCCACAGAGGAGAGAAGAGGGCGTTGGATACCCTGGAACTCGAATTATGGACAGTTGTTAGCCATCATGTGGGTGCTGGGATTCAAATCAAATCCGGGTCCTCTGCAAGAGTAGTCAGCGCTCTTTACTGCTAAGCCATCTCTCCAGCCCCACAAAATATCTAAAAAAAAAAAAAAAGAAGCAAAACACAAAAAGAAACCTGAAAAGAAAAAGAATGTTAACAGATGAAGATCATTATCTTTTTTTTTTTTTGGTATATTTATCATGGGCCTGAAAATGCCCATGTGGCATGCCCAGCAAGTCACACACAGGCATAAGTGCAAACAAATTAGCAGTAGGCTTCCATAAACAAGATAAAGTTGGTGTAATTATGTTAAAAAAAAACAAAAACAAAAACAAAAAACCAACTTACCTAATCACATTACTGGAGATGCAGAAAACTTTGCATTTCTTATAAAGCACACAGACAGCCTAGACTTGGATGAATATCACTACTTGAAAGCACAAGGCAGGCAGGAAAAGGCTTATGATTTCAGTCAATTGTCTTTTTTTTTTTTTTTTTTTGGTCTTTTTGAGACACGGTCTCCCTGTAGCCCCAGCTGTCCTGGAACTCACTACGTAGACCAGGCTGGCCTCAACCTCACAGAGATCCACATGCCTCTGCCTCCCAAGTGTTGGGATTACAGGTGTGCCCCACAGTATCTTTTAAAATCCAATTTTTCATTGCACTGGCTTAGAATTCTTTCCTTACTCTGAACTAATCTCCTGTACCTTCTTCTAAAATGTTGGAAGTCTTTGCTTTCATTTATTATGCTATGTCTCCAATCCATTTGGTATGTAGAGATCTTTTTCTTTCTTTCTTCTTTCCCTCCCTCCCTCCCTTTCTTCCTCCCCCCCAACACCCTTTCTTTTTTAAACCCATTTTCCCCTCTAGGATAACCACCACTTATCAAAGGTACTAAAAAACCAGGCCATTCCTTTATCACTGAGCTATGACACCAGCTCTACCCAGATCAGGTTTCCACATTCAGCACAGGCCTGTCTGAGGCATCTGTTGTGGGCACTGGTCTATTTACCTACAGTTGTCTCAACATTAAACTGCTTCAATAACAGAAGCTAAAGACCAGCTCCTGAAACCTAGAACATGGGTCCCTCCATCCTTTCTGTGTTCTTGGGTATTCTAGGCCCTCTGTTCTATAATCATTTTATAATCAGATTATCAAATTTTATAAAATCTCTACTAGGATTTTGACTGGAACTACATGGAATCTATATATCAATTTGAGACAATACCTCTAGAATATTTAATCACTCAATCTGAAAAAATTTTCTTTGTATTTAAGTTTTCCTATTGTTTTAAGGTTCCTTTACTTTTAAATAGACATCTTTTAAAGTTATTTAAAGTTAGGGCTTATCAGTTCTAATAATTCTTCTATGTTTTAAAAATATTTTTATTTTTTATGTGTATGAGTGTATTGCCTGCATGTATGTGAGTGCACCTGTGTCGTGCAATGCCTTGGAGGTCAGAAGAGGGCTTCGGATTCCCCTGGAATTGGAGTTAAGGATGATTCGTAGCTGCCATGTGGGTGCTACAAATCAAACCCGGGTCCTCTGCAAGAGCAGTCAGTGTTCTTAACCGCTAAACCATCTCTCCAGCCCTTCTTCTATATGTTTTTTATGTATTCTGAGTAGACAGCATATGACCTGTAAACCAAAGCAGATGCTTTCAAGTCCTCTTTATGTTCCTTTCTTTCCCTGTGTTATTGCACTGCTAGGATAATTAGTAGAAGGTTGACTTTATAAGTGTAGACATCTTTGGTTTATTTCTGGTTTCTTGGTCTTTTTGAGATGGGGTCTCCCTGTAGCCCCAGCTGTCCTGGAACTCACTATGTAGACCAGGCTAGCCTTGAACTCACAGAGATCTGCCTGACTCTGCCTCCCCAATGCTGGGACTACAGGCATGTGCCACCACGCCCAGTGGTTTATTTCTGTTTTTATCCTTTCATTAACAACATGATAACTTGCTACAGCATGTTTTATCATTTTAAAATTTACACAGAGTAAAACTATGATTTAACACATGTACTCAGTTTATGTAATCATGACTGTGATCAGGATATAGAACTGTTCTCTCTCTAAACAACTTCCACATGCTGTGCTACATCCTTTCACTCTACCCCCTCCTCTTCCTTAATCTCTGGCAACTATTGATTTGTTTTCTGTCCTGCAGTTTTGCCTTTCCCAAAATCAAAAAAATGGAAGCAAAAATTATAGAATCTTTCAAATTGGCTTCTTTCACTTATCCTAATGTCTTCAAAACTATCACAGTAGGTCAGGAGTGAAGATGCATGCCTATAGCCCCAGACCTGGGGAGGCTAAGGCAGGAAAATTGTGAGTTCAGAGCCAGCTGGGCTACAGAAGTGAGTCAACGGACAACTGGCTACACTGTGTGAAAACAACCACTGTCCATTCACCCACCATAGTTGTTCAAACCTAACAAGAATGGCAAACTCAAGGTTTAGTAAATGTTCATTCTTCTGTTGCCTACATTCCTAAAATTTAGGTAAATAAGAAAAGCCCACAGAATAGTGCTATTACATGGAACTTTACACATAAACCATTACTGCTGAGATTTCTTCCTTGGTCATAGCCTTTATTTATTTTTAAAAGTTCATCACAATTTTTGGTGCCATATGGCATGGAATGCTATAACTGACATTCCTAACTATGAGACAGCATCACACACTTGGAAGACCGCTTGGCTATACTGGGAGGTAGTTCAGCGCTGTGATGAAGATGGGTGTTGGCATCACACAGGCTTACATTTAAAAACATCAGTTCCTTCCACATGCTCCCTTTACTTTCAGACCACAGGGACACACATGAAAACAGTGCTATCTGTGAGTCTATATGGCAGTTCAAATAACTAAATCCATCTAGTTACTTTTAAAAAACAAATGACTTAATTTTCTTAAATAATATAGAAAAAGTGAACATACCTAAGACAACTAAAGTTATTTTGTTCTTAACAAGCAAAAAATGGGGCTGGAGAGATGGCTTAGCAGTTAAAAGCACTGACTATTCTTGCAGAGGACCCGGGTTTGAGTCCTAGCACCCACATGGTGGCTACGAACCATCCTTAACTCCAGTTCCAGGGGAATCTGACACCCTCTCCTGACCTCTGCAGCACTGCATGACATACACATACATACAGGCAATATACTCATATACATAAATATAAAATAATAAATAAAATGGGGGATGGAGAGATGGCTCAGCAGTTAAGAACACTGGTTGTTCTTGCAGAAGACCCAAGTTTGAATCCTAGCACCCATATGGCAGCTAACAACTGCCCATAACTCCAGTCCCAGGGGATCCGATAGCCTCTTCCGACCTCCTCGGGCATTGCACGACACGGGTGCACTTACCTACATGCAGGCAATACACTCATACACACAAAATAAAAATAATAAAATTAAAAAAAATTTTTTAAAAAAGCAAAAAACTTTCTAGAATTTTGTACATTTACTCTGGTAGAGGTTGTCATCAGCTAAATAATTCAATTTCTAAACAAAATATACCTCCATCAAGAGTAAGTTTTGACCGCCATTCAACAGGTAGAAATTCAACATGTGTTGCATGGTTGGAAAAATGCCTTTCTTCTATTTTTCTTGCAGCCTCTCTCATCCTAAAAAATAAAACAGATACAAGCAAAACCAAACTTTGAGAGTAACTTCATACTGTATTTACATGGTCTCTTTCTTCACAACATTTCCATTTGCAACTCTGTCCACCTAATTCCACTTACTGCTGTACCAAGTTTGTGACACCAGGGCACCTCTATTGCAGTTATTTTCCTGTTGGTCATCTATGACTTCAAATGCTCCCACCTTTTACATTATACTCTGAATAATGACAGCCGACTGTCATAGACATACTTAATAGATAGCATACTGAATGAACCTGTGTTACACTGGTCTCCAGACATCAGTGAGTCACTACTATCTCACTTCACCTCTTCTATATGGTCTCTATAGTATAGATTTTTAAATTTTATTTTGAAAACTAAGAGCAACAAATTTCTAATTTTCCTTTTAGTGTCAGTTACATGGATTTTACATGGATGGGTTTGTGATTAGTACAACATAATGAAGATTATCACTTAGCAGCTCATTATGAAAAACTCATGCAATCCCTTTAATAGGCACATCTTTCTTTTCTATTTTAAAGCAAATCCCAGGTATCACACCATTTTATTGCTTCCCTTTTCTTCTATACACATGCATGCACTGAACCCAGGGCGTCAGGTAGGCTAGCCAATTGTTTTAACACTGTTATATCATTAGCTCTCTAGACTTATTTATTTTTGGTGCTGGGATGTGAACTAGGACCTTGTACATGCTAGGAAGGTGCTCTACCACTTGAACTACATCCCTGTCATTTTATCTCTCCAAATAGCATATTTTCTAAAATAGCATCTATTCAATATTATGGTATTACAAATTAGTAATTTTTAATTTTAGTGAGTATGGCTGACTATAAATACTATTTTACAATTAACATTAAGGCATTTTATTTTTGTTTACAGTCCAAATATTATAGTTAATGTACTGCAGGTTGGAAGACAGATCTCAAGTGTCTTTTTTAAAAAAAGATTTTGTCTATTTTTACTTTACGTGTATGAATGTTTTACCTGCATGTATATAAGTGACTCCCCATGTGTGCAATGCCCACAGATCAGAAGAGGGCCTCAGAGTCCCTAGAACTGGAGTTAAGTATGGTTGTTAGCAGCCACATGGGTGTTGGGAAGAGAAGTGCTTTTAACCACTGAGCCATCTTTCCAGCCCCATTTCAAGTGTCTTTACAGATTCCTTTCCACCTTCTCTGTGTGTGCGCGCGCCTATTGGGCCTTCAGAGTCTGTGTGCTAACTGCTCTCCTGTGACATTATTAACACGCTCTTCCTATCCCACAGTTGCTATGAATTTGTAGTGAGATGCAGAGGCCTGATCAGATTCCAGTTCTGTTTGGTAAGATTCCCGCCCCCTCCACATTCATATACCTGATTTCTTTTCTTTTGGGTAATGCTAGTGGTTATGGAGGATCATTGCTTTAATCTACTGACCTATAACAGTTTCAAAAAGTACTTTCCAAATTTCATTACTTGGTATTTCTATTTCTAGAAACAAATTTACCTCACATCAAATATTTGGCTGCCTTGAGGTATATTTCTGTATAAAGTGGGATACAGTTCAACTAGCAAAGGCAGGACATATGTTTAATTCTTCCCTTTTACCAGCAGCTTTAAAATTAATGAGTGGTTAGGCTTATTGCATTCTGACACTGTATTAGTCCATTTAAGAATATTTATTATTTTTATTTTATATGTATGCATGTATTGCCTGAATATAGGTAAGTGTCCTCCTTGTTGTGCAATGCCCGAGGAAGACAGAAGAGGCTGTCGGAGTCAGTGTCTCAGGTATCTCAGGCAGGCCTTGACTTCATAACATAGCTGAAGATGACCTTGAACTTCTGATCCTCCTGTTTCCATCTCCAGAGCGCTGGGATTATAGGCACCACTACCTCTGGTTTATGCAGTGGTGGAGACTGAAATCAGGGCTACATTCTGGCCCTCCATTGTAGTTATCCTTAGTCTGTGAGTTTCTTCAGCTTGGTTTCTGTGAACTTTCAATACAACTTCACAATATATATACATTTTTTAAATGCCTTTAGTTCCGACACTCAGGAGGCAGAGGCAGGTGAATCTCTGTTGAGTTTGAGGCCAGCCTGGTCTACATAGCAAGTTCCAGGCCAACTGGGGCTACAGGAAGACTCTGTCTCAAAAAGACAGAAAAAAAAAAAAAAACCCAAAAAACCCACCATGATTATATCGAAAGATTTTGTATAGGTTGGAGAATGTGGAAAGGGAATGAATGGCAAACTCACATTACAGGAACTGTGACAAATTTTACATTATTGTTGAAGTTTGGTAGTACAGTTTTATCAGTGAACAATATTCAAAAATTATGATAAGCCAGGTGTGGTGGTACACGCTTTTTAAATCCCAGCACTCAGGAGGCAGAGGCAGGAGTTCTGTGAGATCAAGGCCAGCCTGGTCTACATAGTGAGTTCTAGGCTAGCTGAGGTTACAAGGAGACCCTGTTTCAAAAAAGAATTATGGAAGACATAAACAATTTTGACTTTATACTCTAAGATAGCTACATATTTTTAGCTTAGTTATTACAGCACTCTTTTTTTTACTTCCCAGATTGTGATTTTTTATCTCTAGAAGTTCAATTAGGGCACAGGTGAAGGCATACTGGACTGAAGAAGAGGAATAGAAAAATAACGGAAAACCTCTTGGTACCTGGTAATGGAAGAGGTCCAACATCAAGGCCTGGATGCCTAGGACCACAGCTGGAACTGAGAGAGGTGGGAGATCCATTTCAGAAAATCAGTCCTCCCAAGACCAGAATCTGCAAATAACAGAGGCCTCCCCTGCCACTAGTGTAAGAGACAAAGCCACTGCCATGCACAACCTGGGACCTCAGGGGAGGGGCTGTGGTGAATGTAGTCACTCAGAGAGACTGAAACTGCTGTCCAACATCAGAAGTCCTCCATGCTCTACTCTGCTCCACCACCAGAGGGATGTGAAATTGTGGCTCATGTAGGGGTCCAAAGCTTATGGCTCAGTTGAGGGGACCACAACTCCAGTTTATGGTTCTCAGAGCAGAACCACAGCTTCTCCTCATGGGTGTGTGTCTGTGTGTGTGACGGTGATGACACAACACACCACAGCCCTACTTCAGTCTTTCTTTCCTTTAAACAACTCAGTAGCTTAGGTATGTTCACAAATGTATGTAACCATCACCACTACTTAATTTTCTTAATGTTCAGAATTTTCATCACTCCAAAAAGAAACACCACATTCTTTGGCAGTCACTCTATACCTATGTTCCCCTCACCCCACCCACCAACCTCCCACCCTCAAGGCTCTGGTAACCATGAAGCTACTTTCTGTTTCTAGATTTGCCTATTCTAGGCATTTTATATTACTGCAATCATATAATAAGTAATCTTTTGTGTCTGGTCTTTGATTTAGAATGTTTTCAAGGTTCATCAATGCTGCCCTACAAATCAGTACTTCTGTTTTTGTTTTAACTGTTCGGCAGTTTTATGACTTTGACTCTCAGCAGTTCTCATCCACATTGACTGCAGACTGCTGAATGTCGTGGTAACAGGGGCATAGGTTACCAAAGTATAGAACTTGTTTGGTGACTTCTCATCCTCATTATGTTTTCTGGACAAATGCACACAGACATGACATATGGAATTTCCTTATTCCTTTGGTCTAGACAGCTTTGTTCAATCTGGTATCAATGCACACACTTGGTGCACCCATCTCCTTCACGGCCAATTTCCAGATTTCCAGAGTGTCTGAGAGGCACGTTTCTTGAGGCCTAGTCCATGGATGCACTTGTAAATATTGATGGGTCACTACCTCCTTGATAGCAGAATGGCCCTTCTTGCCATCTTCTTTGTGGGCGCCATTCTGCTGGCCCAAGTTAAATAAGAAAGGTGCGAGGGATTGCCATGTCACTGTTTTTTAATTGTTGAATAATATTTCATTGAATGGATGTACCACCTTTATCCATTCATTAATGGATGAACATCTGAATTGCTTCTATTTCTTAGTTACTATAAATAATGCTGTTGTGAATATTTCTTAACAAAACCAACCCCTTCCAAATTTAATACATTAGATATATCATGTCAATAAAATTTCCCTTTTAATAAAACTCCATAAAAAGTAAACCTATTGTACTTAAAAGTAAACCAATTTTGATATTTCTAGTTATCTGCAAACTTTCTCCTCAACTTATGTAAGTAATAAACATATTTTGCTGCAAGAAGTCATTAAACACGTTTGAATTCACTGACGAGTTCACTAAAATAAGGCAGGAAGGAAGCACCTATATTTCCAAAAGAATGTCAGAGACTCGGGCTGCTGAAGAAGAGGATCGCGGTTACTCCCTGGCCTCTCCACTTCACTGACTGCGGAGCAGCACTGATGAACTAAGTTAACGCTACTTTCTACTTTCTTCTTTTTTGCATGTGTGTCTACATGTGGATATATTTGAGAGTAGCTCCAGCGTGAAGGTGGGCAGAGATGACGGGACTCCAATGACTGACTTGGTAGTGTCACTCCTAGACTAAGTACAGTGAATTACCAAATCCTGCTTTTGGCATCAGCCTTTTTAGACTAAGCTGTGCTTCACTTGTACGTGAATAAATCAAACTTATTTGTCAATGATGACAGGGAGACTATGTCAATAAACCTAGTTTTCAGCATCCTGATATTCAAGCAAAAGCCAAGCATGGTGGCACACACCTTTAATCCCTGGACTTTAAAGGCAGAGGCAAGCGGATCTCTGGGAGTTCAAGGCCAGCCTGGTCTCCAGGCCAGCTGGGGCTACAGGAAGACCCTGTCTCAAAAAGAGAAAAAAAAAAAAATCAAGCAAAAGCTGTATCCTGATCTAATTATCATGTCACATAATATACAACTCATAAAATAAAAATATAATTACAGGCACAAGATTCCTATAATAAGAATAAAGGGGTCTGAAAAGAAGTAGGGCAGCCTGCTAGTACCTAACAAAACAAGTTTTAACTTGTATAATACTTTTACTTGAGTCCTTCAGCTGGCATTACTATCTCACAATAAAGGCTCTTCCAGACAGTAACCCAACATACTACAGGAAAAATGAACAGCAGACCCCAATTCTATCCAAAGGTGTCTTA
>NW_008343385.1:8655180-8673775 GCF_000622305.1 Nannospalax galili | reverse complement strand
AGGGACAAAATATTCTAAAATGAAATGGAGATCTTTTTTAAAGGTTAAAAACTCATTCAATTTTATGTCTTACAGGGCTTATACAGGAGTTCAATATTGGCTGTATTAATTTATCTGTGAACCTAGAAACTTGCAGCCTCTTGTGAAAGAGATATACTCTTGCTCTGGAAATTGTTATTGAATATGTTAATGCTGTAATGAAATGCTTCTAATCATGTGGTTATTAAATAATTAAAAAAAAAAGTGAAGCAAAGTCAACACAAGCAGATGTAGCTACTGATGACACATCTCAGCATCATACACCACTTGCTTTATCAATAAAATTAAATTTTAGTCGAAGTCTCAGAATCTGAAAAACTGCACTTTCAAGAGCAACTGGTTTTTTCTCATCCTCTGATAAATCTGTACCCGACCAGATTTTTTTTTTATAGTGGCTACTAGTAGAGAGCCAAATTTATGGCAGAACCTTTAACATTCCCTTTTAATACAGTTCTTAACAATTTTTGAAACATACCAGCCCCCATATCCCAATAACTTTTTAAAGAGGTTTTAGAATACAGCTGAGTATATACACCAATGAATGAGGGAATAGCCTGTCTGGTGCATTAGTTAAGCACTGCAGATTTCTGTGCACCTCTAGAGTTGTTTCTTCTGTAGCACTTAATGGGCAGATTAAACTGCAAACTGTCAGTTTAAGTAATCTTTGTTTTGTTTTGTCTTTTTGAGACAGGGTCTCCTTGTAGTCCCTTGTTAGCTGCCATGTGGGTGCTGAGAACCAAACCTGGGTCCTCTGTAAGAGCATCCAGTGCTCTTAACTGCTGAGCCATCTGTCCAACCTGATTTATGATTTTCTGAATGTCAGTTTAGTGGTCTCTCTACTTTTAATGAACACCTCCTCAGCTAACTGGTTATTCCTGGCTTTTCAGTGCAATTGTGCTCTATTCATGTAAAAATACCAAGTTTTCAGCATAACCATTTCCTAAATTAAAAAAAATATATTTTTATTTTTATGTGTATGAGTGTATTGCCTTCATGTATGTGAGTGCAATGCCATATGGGAGGTCAGAAGGTGATGGATTCCCCTGGAACTGGAGTTATGTATGCCATGTGGGTGCTGGGAATCAAATCCGGGTCTTCTGTAAGAGCAGTCAGTGCTCTTAACTGCTGAGCCATCTCTCCAGCCCCTAAAAAGGCTTTTTTATTGTTCCTTCTCCTCATGCAATGGAAGAAGTCAAACATTATCTCTAGATAGAACCACTTTGTTTTTGGTCTTTTTGAGACAGGGTCTCCCTATAGCCCTAGCTGGCCTGGAACTTGCTGTGTAGACCAGACTGGCCTTGAACTCAGAAATCTGCCTGCCTTTGCCTCCCAAGTGCTGGGATTAAAGGTGTGCGCTACCATGCCTGGCTGATATAACTACTCTCAAAATTTGGTCCAGAACTTCACTGACAGGACAGTTACCACTGGAGAAACATGAAATGTATAAGCTCTGCTGATCTGACTCATGCTCCAGATCAGGTGCAGAACATATTCAAAGTACTCACATGGCTGTATTTTTGATAATTCTTCCTTGGTCCATCTTCTGTCCAATGCCATGTACAACAAACACAATATGAGAAGTCTGTGATGGCTTGTCTTCTAGCGTGGCTTCTTCTACATAGCCTCTGTGAAGTCTGGTCCCACTACTTGAGGCTGTAGAAAATTATGATCCTAAGTTTACTGCTTGGGAAATAATGTTTGTACAATATGCTTAAAGAAGAATAGTAATAATAAGAATGAAAGAAAGGGGTATAAAGGGGTATAAAGAAGAGGAAAGAATATTTGTAAAGTATATATTGATTGACTGGCATAAGATAAACTAGACATGGCACAAAATCTGAAACCATTAGGAAAAAGAAAGGATAATCAATTGTGGTGGCACACACCTTTAATCCCAGCACTTGGGAGGCAGAGGCCAGGGGATCTCTGTGAGTTCAAGGCGAGCCTGGTCTACATAGCAAGTTCCAGGCCAGCTGGGACTACAGTGAGACCCTGTCTCAAAAAAAAGTAAAATAAAAAAGTTAAAAACTTCTATATTAAAAAATACCAGTAAGAAAAGGTAAAAGATGACAGGCAAACTGGAAAAAAACAAGCTAAACCTGACATACAATGTCAATTATATATGTATACAAAGGGAACTTACTAATTAAAAAGTAAAAAACAAAACAAAAAACATTTAACATGATAAAAATGTAAAACAGTAATGCACAAAATGAATATAACCAATTCTAGGCATGTAAAATGATCTCCATTTATATCAAAGAAATTAAAATGGCATATTAATATTTTATCAGATTTAAAATGATTTTTAAAATTTGTTGCGTGCTTCCTCCCTAAAAACTACTTTTTCCCACTCTCTTATTAAAAAGATTAGCTTTTTGTGCACATGCATGTACCTCATGTGTGTGTGTGTGTATGTGTGTGGGTATGTGCACACTAGGCGTCATGTACAGGGGTCAGAGGACAACTTTAGTGTCAGTCCTTACCTTCCACCTTGCTGGAGGCAAGGTCTCCTATGCACCACTGCACATGCCAGGTAACTTGCTCACCAGCTTGCAGGGCTTCTCCTAGCTTCACCTCCCACATCCCTGTAGTAGTGTCAGGATTAGAGATGCATGCTATGCATCCAGCTTTTACATAGGTTCTGAGGATTTGAACTCAGGTCCTCATGTTTGCACTACAGCAAGAACTTTTATCCACTGAGCCATCTTCCCAACCTCTCTATTTTCTTTTAGTAAAGCTAGTTTACTTGGTGTGCTGGATAGCTTTAGTGTCAACTTGACACACGTGGGTTGAGGGAGCCTCAACTGGGGAATTGCCTCCATTGCACTGGCCTGTGGCTATGTCTGTGGGGCATCTTCTAGATTACTGAGTGATGTGGGAGGGCCCAGCCCATTGTGGATGGTGCGACCCCTGGGCAGGTGGGCCTGTGTTGTATAAGAAAGGAGGCTGAGCAGGGGCCAGGGAAGCAAGCCAGTAAACAGCGTTCTTCCATGGCCTGTGCTCCAGTTCCTGCCTCCAAGTTCCTGCCCAGAGTTCCTCCCTTGGGCTCCCTGATGAACTGTGACATGGGAGATGTAAGCTGAATAAAGCCTTTCCTCCCCAAGTTAGTATTAGTCAGGGTATTTTGTTACAGCAACGGAGAAACAAACTAGAACACTTGGTCTTAGCCAAAAGGCCAAGAAACAATTCTTTCAGTAAAATTTTAAGAAGAGTTGTCTTTTAGACTTTCTTTTTCTCTTGCTCTACTGGAACTGTAACCCATACCAACCTGGCTTCTGCCCTAACATTTCAAATCACAGATGAACCTTAATGTCACTGAAAATAATAGAAAAATTTCAAGCTTCCTCTTCCTGTACAATATATATCAACTGACATGTTCTACTTTCACTGCCTCAGGTTTAACTGCTTTCATACATACAAAAGGTATTTATTAATAAACATGTAATTATTTACTGATGAAGCATATGTATCAACTCTCAACTGCCTTAATAAAATTTCATTTAACAGGGTTCCCAACACTAAATTTAGTAACTTCTTAAAGTACATTAAAAATGGAGTATAAATTATCTATTTTGGATTCCCAACATTTTGACAAACCACATGAGTATTTAACAACTACCTTTAGAAAATCCCAGCTTCTGGGTAACGGTTCTTGCAATTTTAGATGTTGTTGCATCACTGTAAAGATACACTTCATCCACGCTGTGCCAATCCACATGGTTTCGACTCAGTTTGAAACTATGAATAGCTGTTGTAAAAAATAAAAATTTAAAGTTTTTCCAGAGAGACTGTAAAAAGTTCTAACATTAAGATTTCTGAATCACTATTGTCTAACTCAGATACCATGTACTGGAGTGTAGTAGAGAAAAACTATTAAAATCATTTACGTCACACGAGTAATGGACAGCTTTATAAATGATGGGCAATGCTACATGGAATAGTAACTTGTTAAAACAACAGAGTAACCTGTGTTAGACATGTAATTTTAACCTCTAATATGTAGTTAATATAGCTTTGGATTTGCTAAAGAGTTGTATTCCCAGTATTCCCAGGTGGTGACTCATCTTCCGTTAGTCTAAGGGATATAAACGTATTTAAAAGTTTTCAATAGCTTTGACATAGAAACTTAAGTTTCATTCCTTCCGTTGTTTTTACTAAAATACCAGAAGATAATGTGGAAATTCTACTCAGTGCAAAACAAAAGGAAGAAAATAATATATTAGCATATAAGACATTTTGGGAATGGATATTAAAGTCATCATTGACATTGCTTATCATAGCAGAATATGAAGTTGAAAGTTTAAGGAAGAATTAATGTTTTATCATAGTGTTCATGCCAATGTGGTTATTGCATTTCTGTAACTGAGGTTATGCTGGTACATGGGGTCTTAAAAAATTCAAAAGGAAGGTGGGCACGGTGGCGGTGGTGCATTGCCTTTAATCCCAGAACTCGGGAGGGAGAGGCAGGAGGATCTCTGTGAGTTCAAGGCCAGCCTGATCTACATAGTGAGTTCCAGGCCAGCTGGGGCTACAGGGAGACCCTGTCTCAAAAAAAAAAAAAAAAAATCAAAAGTAAATTTGATTCATAAGCTGCGTGAGGCAGGCACTGTGACTTGGTCAGTTCTGTGTCTTCAGCACTAAATGCAATGTTCTGAGTACAGGATACCTACAATGAATTTGTGAAAGCAATGAATTGAAAATTGACCCAATATGTCTATGAATTCAGATTTTGATATTTAATATTTTATTTATTATTTTTATTTTATGTGTATGAGTATATTGCCTGAATGTATGTGCAATGCCTCGGAGGTCAGAAGAGGGCTTTGGATTCTCCTGGAATTGGAGTTAAGGACGGTTTGTAGCTGCCATGTGGGTGCTGGGAATTGAACCTGGGTCCTCTGTAAGAGCAGTCAGTGCTCTTAACCACTGAGCCATCTCTCCAGCCCCCAGATTTTGATATTTCTTATAATTTGAAATTCTTAAACTTTTCCTCTGTATCTTTGGAATGTAAGAAAATTTTATATTTTAATCTTCTAAACACTGGTATTTCCCATCACTGTGCCTGATTTATCTTTTTTAAAATCCTGTTATGGCAAAATTTATATCCCCATTTTATTAATAAAAATTTGAGCTTCAAAGAAATTAACTGACTTTCCCCAAAGCCAGTAAGTGGCAGAGTGCATCTTCTATTTAAAGATGAGTTGAAAATAACCTCAAGCTGAAGATACAGCTCTGAATAAAAGAACAAAGCCCTGATGGAGATCATAAGGCATGCTAAGCCATGCGCTCCCTACTCAAATACTGGTATACAATAAGAAGATATGCCTCTGACATTACAAATAACAATAAAAAATTTTTAATGAAAAAACAATCTATATTTTGCTTACCTGCCAGGACATATTACTAAGAACACAAGACTAAGATTCTGTTACTACAACACACATTAATATCTTCAGTTCCAAAGAAGACAATGTACAAGGTTTGTTTAATGACTATTTATACACTGTATTTTTGTTAAAATAGTTCTGAGTCACAAACATTTAGATTTCAACTATACAATCAAAATATTTAGAGAAAAGCATAAATATAGCAAAGTTTTTTCCTCCTTAAATCATCTATGTCTTAAAGTAAAACAGCTTAATATTGGCAAACAATAATGGAATACACTCCATTTACAAGTGTTTATACATATAATAATGTAATACTAAGCGAAATGCACAACAGACACATTTTAATAAAAAGCTAGTAATGTCTATGCTTTAAGCACAACTGAACTAAAGCTGGGCATTAACTACAGAGAAATAGAACTACAGTTACTGTACCTTGGGAACGCTTTCGTTTAAGACCTGCCGCATCTGTACTCTCCTTATATCCTCTCCATTTGAACAGAGAAGGGAGGGAGAAGGGAGGGAGGTGGTAGACAACTAAGAAAGCAAAAACACTGAGCTTCAAAGTAAATTGAAATGAGTTTTTCCATTTTGCCTTTTCCTTTTAGTATTAACTTAAAGTTGTATTTGACAAACATTATTCTAAATACTTTATTTATGTAATTCTAGTTTTAAAATCAGTAAAGCAAAACATTAGTTTAATGTCTGTCAAATACATGCTTTACATTTATTGAAAGAAACAAAGGCGAATGATATTTAAATTTAGCAGTTGTAGACAATTATGGGACTATCACTTAGTAGCTTCACATAGCTAGGAAAAATGCATGGCATTTGGAATGCTAAGATTTATTTTACAATACTAAGGTTATTTATGTTCACCAAATTTGTGATGACGTACCCAACAGGTAATACACAATTTGAGAATCAGAAAATAACATTTAAAAGCTTAATTCAGCTTGCCTGAGATAACACAGTATATGTTCCATCGAATGCTTTCCATTACTGAAGTAGGACTGCTTGAAACTGCCCTCAGAAGCAAGGCATTATTCAACTCTGCTCAAGTTGTTAAAAAGACATTTTTCTTCTTTTTTGGTCTTTTTGAGACAGGTCCAGCTGGCCTGGAACTCGCTATGCAGACCAGGCTGGCCTTGAACTCACATAGAACCGCCTGCCTCTGCCTCCCAAGTGCTGGGATTAAAGGCATGCACCACCACTTCTGGCCAAGACCTTTTTCTTTTAAGACAGGGTCTCGCTATGTAGCCCTGGTTGGCTTGGAACTCACTATGTAGACCAGGCTGGCCTCAAACTCACAGCAATCAGTCTGCCTCTGCCTCCTGAGTGCTGGGACTAAGGGTGTGTACCACCATGCCTGGCTAAAAAGGACTTTTACAAATGAAAAATTTAAAAGAAAAATCAAATTGGAAGCTCTGCTTTTAACTATCCCTTTGAGAAAGATTGATAACATAATGAAAAGAATATCAAAAGACATACGCTGTGCTATCTTGTAGGCATAAAACAGACAACAAAGAAAAGCCAGGCTTAGACTTGGTATTTGGCAAATCAGTAGATTAACCTTAAAGTCAATATGTTTCTTGTCAAATTTTGTTAGTTATATTATCATATATTTAGGTAATTATTGATATCCACTTGAAACTGAATCATATAAACCAGTTTACTACTTTAGTTAACAAATTACTAAATTTTTATGATTTAGTTAAAAATTAGGTTCTAATATATTTAATTTTCACCCTCACTCCCTTCTACATGACTATGACAAAGGTTAAATACTGCTCAAATATGAAAATATTTATGTTGTATACACAACTGAAGTATATGCAAAGATTTGTGCAATAAAGCCATTTATTAAATCTTTACAAGGCATTAACAAGTATACCTACACCTACACGTACTTAGATGGATGTAAGAACTACAAACTACTGCTAAAAGCTGGGTTAGAGCAGGACTAAAAGCTTTCTAGGCCACAGAGGTAGAAAACGACAGGTGAAGCAGCTCTCTCCCCATAGCATTTCTTCCTTCATGTGCCTTCTGGTCAGTTATTTGGGAGCAAAGGTATACACTCAGACCAGGAAACAGCCTAAACCAAAAGTTCACTAGGAAAATGTCACTAACATATCAAAAGGCATCAGATGGACATAAACTTAATAATTTACTAAACAAGGAAAAAAAACCCTAGATTTTGTGCATCTAGCAGTAAAACTATTTTGGGACAAATTCTGTATTTACAAAAGAGAACTAATGGGAATCATTTGACATTATAAAATTACGTGAATATTTTCAGAAAGCTGGTCAAGATACAAAAATGAATCATTGACTTTCTAAACAACAGAATAACTTAATAAACAAACCCCAATAATCACAGAAAAAGAGAACAGCTTTTTACCCTCAAACAGAAAACTGCACTATTTAAAACATTTTTGCAAAATTAAATAGACATGCTTCTTTACTTTTCAAATTTATTTTCTCTCTCTCTCTCTCCCTCTCTCTTCTTTCTTTCTTTCTTTCTTTCTTTCTTTCTTTCTTTCTTTCGTCTTTTTCTGTAGCCCCAGCTGGCCTGGAACTTGCTGTGTAGACCAGACTGGCTTCCCAAACTCACAGAGAACCACCTGCCTCCCAAGTGCTGGGATTAAAGGCGTGTGCCACCATCCCCAGCTCAAATTTATTTTCACTTGAAATTTCTTTGCTAGAGAGCATAACTCTTTTCACCCAGTTCATAGAAGTATAGGTATTATCACCTTATAGCAGAAGAAAACAAGCATTTACTATCACTTCAAACATGGATCACTGTTAAAAGGAAATTCAAGTGCTAGAAAGTACCATTTCCTTTGTGTTTTGTTAAAAACAGAGTGAGTAGTTCCTATGTATGACTGGCAGGAGTATGTATAAACTCATAACAAAACTGAAACTACTAGTTTATCAACTGAGAACAATTAAAATGTTCTTTTTAAATATTAAAGTCTTATACAGTAATGAAAAAGATTTAAAACACTAAAATATTTACAATAATTTCCTTACCAATTAATCTCTTAAAGAAATTTTCACCATCATGTAATTCTGAATGCAACAAGTTTTACCTAAAAATTTAGCTGACAGCATAATAATTCCTAGAGCAGAAAAACAACAACTTTTCCCTTTATGAAAGCTGGCAACCTGGGTAATTATTACTGATTTATTCTTTTTTGAGACAGGGCCTTGCCTAGGCTGCCTCAAATGATCTCCCCTTCTTCAGACATCTTTCCAAGTGCTGAGAATACAGGAATGTACTATGATGCCTGGCACTGACCTGGAAATTTTGAGGTCTCTGAGAAAACAGTCTTGTATATCTCAGACATGCTAACTACAATAATAAAACCCCCATCTTGGACCGCAGGTAAATTAAGTCGAACAATTTATAAAAATTAAATCACAGCCTCAAACTAGAAGTTGGGAACCCTCAGTTACCAAAGGAAGAAGGCCTTGCCTCCATCTTTTAAACTTTTTAAATGCTCTTCTCTTTTTCAAAAAATTTATTTTTATGTGTATGAGTGCCTGCATGTATGTAAATGCACCCATGTCATGTGATGCCCACGGAGGTCAGAAGAGGGCACTGGATTCTCTGAACTGGAGTTATGGATGGTTGTTAGATGCCATGTAGGTGCTGGGAATTGAACCCAGGTCCTTAAAGAGCAGTCAGTGCTCTTAATCACTGAACCATCTCTCCAGTCCTGAGATGCTCTTTTCATAGTATGGAATATTCTCATTCACAAGTGATAGGAATATATACTTTCCCCATCAAATTGCTAAATGTCGTAAATCCTTAGAGTCAATAATATATGTGCCATCACAATACCTCAAATAAGCTTGATGGCAAAAACCCCAATACTTTTTTTTTTTAGTCTATGACTTTAGTGTGACTATTTTTTGGTGGTGCTAGGGATAAAATCCAGGATCTTCCCCATGCTAGGCAAGTGCTTAGTGTAACTTGAATGCAAACTGTAGGTAGGTGCTGCTCTTCCCAAACCTATGACTGACCCGACTTTTTATCAGTGTTAGCTGATGTGCATTTATCACGGTTACTGTTGGTGTGAACTCAGGTCACTATTTTTCTTTGTGTCCCATCTGTTTTTTCTTTCTCTGTTCCTACTTTCCTGGTTTGTTTTATATTAGCTAGAATTTTAGTATTTCATTTTAACTTCTCTACTGTCATTAAAAAACAAACCAAAGGTCAGGTATGGTGGCTCATGCCTTTAATCCCAGCACAAAACAAAACAAAACAAAACAAAAACAAACCCCACAACAAAAAACCAAACCAACACCCCCTTTCATTTTGGAATAATTGTGGACTTTACAGAAAGGTAGCAAAAATAGTACAGGGAGTTACTATATACCTGTCACTCAACTTCCCATTATTTTAGCATGTTGTATAATTATAGGATGATCATCACATTAAGAATTAACATTGGGTATAATGCTATCAGCTGATGCACAGACTTCACTCAGAGTTCACCACTTTTCTACTAACGTCTTCTGTTCTAGGATCCAGTCCAGGATACCATATTACATTCTGTTGTCACATTGCCTTAGTCTCCTCCTACCTATGACAAATTTTTCAATGTTTTCTTCATTATCTTGATTTATTTATTTTTTTCTGAGACAAGTTCTTAGTATGTAGACCCGGAACTCACAGAGATCCACCTACCTCTGCCTCCGGAATGGTGGAGCTAAAGGTATGCACCACCAAATACAGTGGTGCATGTCTGGCGATCTTTTAAAAAGCAAGTCTGAACAAAATGGGCAAGTGTTTTTTGTTACTTTGTAGAACAAGTCTTAATGAGTTTGTCCTATGTTTTTTTCTGTGAGGTTGTACATTTTCTGCCAAGAGTTAAGCACAATAGTGCTTTTATTTATTTTTTGGACTTTTTTTTTAGGGATAGTCTTAGGTTTAAGGCTAGTGTTTGAGTTAGGTATAGGGCTAGGGTTAGTGTTAGGGTTAGGGTTAGGTCTATAGTTACAGTTAGGGTTAGTTTTCAGTTGAGGGCTGGGATTAGGGTTAGGGTTAGGTTTGGATCAGGATTTATATTTAGAATTAAGATTAGAGTTAGGGTTAGAATTAGTATTACAGCTAGTGTCAGGTTTACATTAGTGTTTAGGATTAGGTTTAGAGTTAGGGTTAGTTTTAGGCGAAGGTTAGGGCTCGGGTTAGGATTAGGGTTAAGGTCAGGGCTAGAGTTAGGGTTAGGTTTAGTGCTAGGATACGGTCAGTGTTAGGGTTAGGTTTAGGGTTACCTGTAGAGTTAGGATTAGCATTAGTGTTAGAGCCAGGATTATGGTTAGGGTTAGGATTAGGACTTGGGTTAAAGCTAGGGTTGGGGTTAGGTTTATGGATAGGGCTAGGGTTAGGGTTAGTGTTAGAGTTAGGTCTAGGGTTAGTTTTAGGGTTATGATTAGGGTTAGGATTAGGGCTATGGTTGTGTTTAGGGTTAGGGAGAGGTAAAGTGTTCAGATTATTATCAGGGGTAGATTTAGAATTGGTTCAGGTTTAGGTTTAAGAATAGAGTTGGGGCTAGACTTAAGGTTGCATCTAGGGGCAGGTTTAGGGTTAGGATTAGGTTTAGGGTTAGTTTAGGGCTAGGGCTAAGGTTAGGGATATTATTAGGGTCAAGGTTAGAGGTAGGGTTAGGCATAGGGGTGCTTGTAGCATTAGGCTCAGGTTTAGGGTTAGAATTAATGTAGTCCCTGGGTTATGTTTAGGGTTAGGCTAAAGGTAAGGGTTATGGTTAAGGCTAGGATAGGTTTAGGGCTACAGTTATGTTTAGGGTTAGGTTAAGGGTTAGGATTATTGTTAGTTTACAGATAGGATTAGGCTTTGGTTTATGGCTAGGTCTAGGTTTAGGATTAGAATTAGGTCAAAGGTTAATATTAGAGCTAGGGTTAGAAATATAGTTTTAAGGTTATGATTATGGTTAGTATTAGGGCTAAGTTTAGGGCTAAGTTTTAGGTTAGTGTTAAGTGTTAGGTTTAGGTTTAGCATTAGGTCTAGGTTAGTGTTAGATTATGATTAGGGTTAGGGTTAGAGCCAGGGTTAAGATTTCATTTAAGGCTAGGGTTAGGGTTGGGGTATTGCTAATTGTAACCTGAACCCTAATTCTAACCATAAAACTAATCCTAACCCCAATTCTAACCATAATTGTAAACTCCAATCTTACCCTAACTCTAAACATAACCTTAGCCTAGAATGTACCCTAGCCATAATTGTAACCCTAATGCTAACCCTAACCCGAACCCTAACTCTAAACATAACCCTAGGACTACCCTAAACCTAACTCTAAATCTGAGCCTAATGCTACATGTAACCCTACCCTAACCCTATCTCTAACCATAATCCTAAACTTAACCCTAATATTAGCCACAGCCCAACCAAATCATAACTTTAAAGCTAGCCCTAAACCGAAGACTAACACCACATGTAACAGTACCCCAACCCTAACCTTAACCCTAAACCTAAGACTAACACTACATGTAACAGAACCCCAACCCTAACCTTAACCCTAACCCTAGCCTTAAATTTTTTGGACGTTTGAGACAGGGTCTCCTTGCAGCCCCAGCTGGCCTTGAATTCACAGCCTCCAGAGTGCTGGGATTAAAGGCAGGTGCCACCACGCCTGGCTTAGTTGAGCTTTTAAAAACTATGATATGTGTTTGGATAAACTGTAAATGATTAAACAACATTCTAGCGCTAGTTTTAAGTGTTTGTATAATTACTTAAAGACACAATTTTATTTATATGACTCATCTCAAGTGAATGGACAGACTCTGATCTGTCAAGCTGTTAGATAAAATTTTTCCTAGCCTCTGAGTGGGGTGGGAAAGCATTTTCATTTTAGCTCTCAGGGAACTATATTTAAACTATCTTAATCACATAAAAAGATGACCTTTTATGTGGGTTATCTTTATTTGGATGTTAGAAAAAGTTATACCGAACTTCAATCTCTTTAATTCAGTACTCATGTTGAGATTAAGAATGAACCATCAAAAGGGGGAAACACCTTAAATCTAATACATCTGTGGCAACAGCTATACTAAACAAGACATGGCTAGAAAAAATGAGCAGCATCATTTTATTTTAATGTCCCTGAAAGCAAGAAATGTTTAGTTTCTTTGGAGTTCCCTAAAAATACAGATTACAGTATTTTTAAGTGTATTTATTAAATGAGATTTTACAGCAAGTTCTGTTACTAACTACTGCACTGTAACCCCTGCCTCTCTTTATTCCAAACATCTTTCCAGAATGTTTAACATTTATTCTCTATCATGCCATCTTGCATTTACCATGTATCCTGCAACCATTCTGTTGGCTTTTGCATCACTAAGGTATGCTGAAAGCTCCTCTTTCACAAAAGTACCCAGTACAGTTTTCAGGCTTTATCATCTACACATGAAAATATCAGGTTGAAAATGGTATTTTCCACCTCACAAAATAGAAAATTCCAGAAGCTTAGAAAAAAAATCAGAAGAATGTATCTTTTTTTTTTGGTTAAGAAAATTATTAAATATATATATAGAGAGAGTTTGTTTTGAAACAGGGTCTCCCTATGTAGCCCCAGCTGGCCTCTATCTCATATTGACCTGCCTGCCTCCGCCTCCCACATGCTGGGATTAAAGGCATGTACCACCATGCCCAAAAGGTAAAAAAAAAAAAAAAAAGTGTATGATATTTGACTGTATATATGTAAGTACTCCACATGTGTGCAATGCCTGGGGAGGCCAGAAGAGGGCATCTGATCCCCTGGAACTGGAATTTTGGATGGTTAGCCACCATGTGGGTGCTGAGAACCCATGTGGGTCCTCTCAAAAAGCAGCCAGTCCTCTTAATCACTGAGCCATCTCTCCAGCCCTGGTAAATAAATTAAGTTTGAGATCTTTTCCTCTAAATGGTGGCTTTTGGAATGGTAAATGTTGTTTCTTTAAGACCAGCTATAATTTTCAAATGTACTAGCGGATTCCCAAGTTGTTCAAAGTTAAATGTCCTATCTTAACAAATGAATATATATTTAACATAATACCAAGTAACAAAAGGACTGAAACTTTTATTATGTTGAACTAAATTTGTAGTATTTGTAATATTTGTTACTAACAAAGCATGACAGGAGCTGGAGGATGCTCCATGGTTAAGGCACTAGCTGTGCTTCCAGGGGACTTGGTTTGGTTCCCAGCACCCACATGGTATCTAACAACTGTCCTTAACTCCAGTTCTAGGGGATCCAACACCCCTTTTCTGACCTCCACGGGCACTGCATGACATGGGTACATCTACATACATGCAGGCAAAACACTCATACACATATTTTTTTTTTTTTTTTTTTTTTTTTTTTTTTTTTTTTTTGTCTTTTTGAGACAGGTCTCTCTCTAGTCCCAGCTGGTCTGGTACTTGCTATGTAGACCAGGCTGCCCTCAATCTCACGGAGATCCGCCTACCTCTGCCTCTTGAGTGCTGGGACTAAAGGCGTGCACTTTGTAGGTAGGCCCAGTCTGCTTTACATAGTGAATTTCAGGCCACAGGGAGACCCTGTCTCCAAAATAAAAGGGGGGGAGGGTGACTGTGAAAGTGTTTCAACAGTAATAAGCATACTGTTATTACTAATTAGACTATTGACACTCTCTGTGAATCCTTAAAGATAACATACATTGTCATACTAGATGGGATTTACAAGATTCACACACATACACTGAAAAACCTACTCACACAAATAAACCATGTTCTTATAGCGAACATATTTAAATTTGGGCACTTTGAGGAAAACTGAGGTTTCTGGTACATTCCATATTTAGGAAGAGCAGAAGTAGAAAGTTCACATGGAAGTTTAATTTTATTGCAAACAGGATTTTAAATAGGTGAGTTGTAGAGATGACACTATGAAGTGATTAACTTCATAGGATGAATCAGCATATGGAAGAAAACAACAGTGTGAGAAAGGGGAACAACACTTTTCTTTTACATTCTCATCTTTTTTTCCTCCATGCTCTTGGACTTTTTCAGGCACTAGAAGTAAGGAATTTGGGTGGCTCAACTGAGCTTGTTAATGTGAACTGCCATTCTCTGAGGTAGAAGACTTAAGGAGAATATATGAAGAAAAAGCAATTCCACACTCTGGTTTCTTTAATAATAATGAAATTGTTTCATGATAAAAGATCTATCATTCAGGGCTGGAGAAATGGCTCAGGGGACAAGAGCACTCACTGCTCTTTCAGAAGACCCAGGTTCAATTCCCAGCACCCACATGGCAGCTAACAACCATTCATAACTCCAGTTCCAGGGAAATCTGTTGCCCTCTTCTGACCTCTTTGGGCATTGCATGACACAGGTGCACCTACCTACATGCAGGCAGTACACTCATACACATAAAATAAAAACCAATTTAAAATATTTTTTAAAAAAGATCTATTATTCAAATATTGTGAAGCAGGACTGAGATTATTCTAGTAGTGGGATGAAAGAGTTTAGTCTGTTAAATTTCAAATCACAGTTACAATTTTCTATTTTTGCTGTAACAAGAACAGAGTATTATTTCTCTTAAGTATTATCTGTAGACATCTGTAGCTACAGCTTTTATACTAAACTGCTTGGTCTAAGTTTGTAGGTAAAACACTCAGCTTGAATTTGACAGTGAAATAAGAATATACTTGAATCTATAGATTCGGAAATTAAGATAATGTATTTAAAACTCCTAGAGTCTGATCTCTGCAAATAATAGGAAATTATCAAATAAATGATAGATTGAACTTCCAATTTAGAAATCATAAGTTTCCTCAGTTCTTCAGGCTTTATCCCAAGTAGATACAAAAGATAAGGTAGCTATCCTCGCTTGTGACCAATACAGGAATCCATCCATCCATTTAGAGATGACAGACAAGGAGAGTAGAAGCAGACACTGGGTGTGGCAGGCACACCTTTAATCCCAGCTCTCAGGAGGCAGAGGCAGGTAGATCTCTGCAAGTTCCAGGATAGCCTGGTCTACATAGTCAATTTAGGCCAGTCAGGGCTATTAAGTGAGTCCTTGTCTGAAACAGAATAACAACAACAAAGTGGAAGAAAAAAAAGAGAGACAAAAGCCAGGAAGTTGCAAACAAGAAAAAAATTCCTCAGACAATGTAAAACTTGTGTTGTCATTATTTTAAAAATAATTATTCCCAACTACATTCTTTTTTCAAGCTATGTTCTGGAATTACCTGATCAATACTGAACTTTTCTGCTTTAGAGACAGATTTTTTTTTTTTTTTTTTAATGGGAGGAAGGAAAAAAACGTTACTTGATTTTCATTTTAATTTTAGGGCTTGCCATGAAACCTCCCACTAAAGGCAAGCATAGATGAAGCACTCTCCCCGTATCTACACATTCCAGTCTACCTGTACATTTGTACTCACCAGAATAGTGGATCCCACTGCCTGCAGTAAATGGAACAATAGAGGATTTTTAACTTTACCGCATATTTTGACGCTTACTCAAGATTCAGACACATAATGAAAACATGGAAATCTTTGCTATTATACAACATTAACTATTGAAACATATCTACATGCTGAATAAGGAAATGTAAGAAATAGTTTTGAACTAGAAACTTATATTTAACCTCAGGGAGAAGCTAAAAAGATAAGAAGCTAAAAGATACACAAAAGCAATACTCTTAAAATTCAGGAAAAGAATCAATATTAAAATATCAGCAAAATTGCTCTTTAGATATAAGGGCAACGATTTTTTTTGAAAGTTCTATTTTCTATGACTAATTCAAGGAGCACAACCTAACAATTTATACATTTATGGTAAACTGTGCATGCAAAAAGGAACTTACAAAGTAAAATAATTCCAAAATTTTTAACAGTTTTAAATTTTAGAACAGTAATATCAAGTATTTTTAAAAATCTAATTTTAGAGCTAAGGGGTATAGGTCAGTGGTAGATCCCTTGCCTCGAATGCTTGAGGCCTGGATTCAATCGAAAAAAAAAAAAAAAAAAAAAAAAAAAATTCTAATTCTCCTGAGTTGTTGTTATTAAATATTTACTGCTCTGAACTTTATTAAAGCATTACTTAGTTTACATAAAATTAAATGTACTAACTTGTCATCTTACCATCTTTTCCATCTATGGATTTTGACACCTCAATATCAAAATTTTCTTGCATCTGGTGACCCCTAAAACAACTGAGATGTTCTTGCTCAATTAAATTACTTTCTTCTTCTTCTAAAGGTTGCCAAGTCCCATCAATAAACCACTGTCCACGCATTACTGGTATTTTATCAGCCTCTGAAAAGAGAAATCACAAAATCATACATTTTAGGATATAACCTCTCAAAAGGAGACAAGTAGCTACAGTTTTATATTTTGCTGTTGTTATTCCCCCAAACAGACGTTTTAGGGTTGAAAATTTCAGATTTCAAGCCAGGGTAAAATTTTCTGTTTGTTTCATTCAAGGTCTCATTTTTGTAGCCCTGGCTGGCCTAGAACTCACTAGGTAGATCAGGTTAGCTTCCAACGTTCATCTATTCTCCTGCATCTGCCTTCTGAGTGCTGGCTGATAGGTGTAAGCCTATTACACCTGGCAATAATTTCTTTTTAACAGTATCAAAACTTACTTACATTAGATATTACACATACAGTTGCTCTAACATTAGGAGGGAAGAGATGAGCAGCTATCTCTTTATCTGAGGACCTAAATAACCCATATTTAGAGGTTAAGGGTTTAAGACAAGTTTCATGCAAGGCTTTGTTTATAGGTAAAAAGTCTTAAAACGCATCGATTTCATATATCAGAAGTAGTGGTACGGCAGTATCATGTCGTGCTTTTTAGGCTGTGTTGGAATTTATGTGTTTCCAGTTAGAACACAGGAATACAATTATAATAAATTCCTTATCCATTTTACAAAAAGAATAAGAAAACATTAAATAATGTATCTCCAATTAAACATTGTTCCAAGAATTTTTATCTAAAATAAACCACACTGTTAGTTACCTTGAATCCTAAAAATGTTTTCAAAAAGGAAAAATAGGGCTGCAAAGGTAGCAGAGGGCTTACCTAGCATGCACCAGGCCCTGGGTTGATAAACTGCGTTAGTGTCATGCAAAAAAGAACATACACACAAAATAAAAACTCCAAAATTTGTGACAGTTTTAAATTCTAGAACAGTAATCAAGTATTTTTAAAAATATAATTTTAGGGCTAAGGGGTGTAGTTCAGTTGTAGATCCCAAGCACCACCAAAAAATAAAAATCAAATCAAAACAAAACAGGATGAAAGTAACAAAACTCTAAAAGTAAAAGCAAAATGAAACAAATGAACCTAACCACACAGAGAGCTGGTGATTTAGCCACACAGAATTTCAACTGATCAAAGCACAGTTAATTTTATCTGTACTAGGAAATAGTCCATTGACAAAATCAGAGCAAATATATCTGAAAGTTTCTGCAGCAGCTACACTGTTAGTAATAACATTAATGTCGCTCATTTCAAACTGTAGGCTCTGGCGAATGTATTAATTCTGTTAATGTCATTAGGACCTTAGAACTTTAGCACAAGAGAGATACAAATATAAAAATCAAAGAAAACCCCTGTAATCATAAATTTCCATTACAAATGTCAGTATGAACTACTGACACATTTCTCTTTAAAAATAAAGTTCAAGCTAGAAAAGGCTGACTAACAGACTGTGCTGGATAGCTTTAGTGTCAACTTGGCACACCTGGGTTGAGGGAGCCTCAATTGGGGAATTGCCTTCATTGGACTGGCCTACGGCCATGTCCATGGGGCACCTTCTTGATCGTTGAGTGATATGGGAGGGCCTAGCCCACTGTGGGTGGTGCCACCCTTGGGCAGGTGGGCCTGTGTTACATAAGAAAGCAGGCTGAGCAAGGGCTGGGAGAGCAAGCCAGTAAGCAGAGTTCCTCCATGGCCTGTGCTCTAGCTCCTGCCTCCAGGTTCCTGCCCTGAGTTTCTACCTTGGGCTTCCAGATGAACTGTGACCTGGGATATGTGTGCTAAATAAACCATTTCCTCCCCAGGTTGGTATTGGTCAGAGTGTTTTGTCACAGCAATGGAACAAAATTGAAGACCCAAATATGAGTAAATGCAATTTCAGCCACCTGATATTTGACAAAGGGGCCAAGAATATTCACTGGAG
>NW_008343385.1:8650506-8654401 GCF_000622305.1 Nannospalax galili | reverse complement strand
CACAATAGCTAAGAGATGGAAGCAACCTAAGTGTCCCTCAATTGACGAGGGACACATCATTTATATGATGGAGTTTTATTCAGCAGTAAAGAAAGATGAGATCATGAAATTTGTAGGTAAATGGATGGAACTAGAAACTGTTATACGAAGTAACACAGACTCAGAAAAAAAAAAATCGACGTATGTTCTCCCTCATTATGTGGATCCTAGAACCAAACCATGATAAGTGAGTATGTATCCAGACATAACTACAGGAACTAGGATAATGGAAAGGAACCAGGGAGGCAAAGGAAAAGAAAGAACCTGAAAGAGAAGAACAGTAGGAAACAGGTCTTAATAAGGGAGATATGGATAAAAGTTGGGTTAGTTTAAGGGAGGGGGGAGGGAAGGGTATACAAGGAACCTAGGGGATAAAGGGAAAGAAGGAGCTCTTTCTTCTATACAATACAGCTTTCAAAATAGGAATAGCACCTGTTAGCCCTCTGCCCCTCAAATAAAAGTTCTTTCATTGTGTTGAGCCACGAAATCATCACAACATATTGGTTTCTGGGAAAATCCAAACAAAACACAACTCCATGCAAATCTGTTTATCCACCTGTATTCCTTGGCATAGTGAATGGAACACGCTACAGCTTTGGAGGGTCATCCAAAGCAGAAACCTTGCAGTCATCTAAGACGCCTCCTCCTAAATGCCTTTTACAACTGAAGCTCGACACACTAAGTACTGCTTATTGTAACTCAAAATAGACTCTCAAATTAGGCAGAGGAGAAGACTCAGTAGGTTAAGAGTTCTTGCTGGGTTAAGCACTGGGACTTGAGTTGAATCTCTGGCACTGACAAAAGCCAGTGATGGCCGAAGATGCCTGTATCCCCAGTGTTGTGGGATGGAGACAGGCAGATACTAGAAGCTTGCTGGTCAATCAGTCTAGTCAAAAGGGCAAGCTTCAGGTTCAGTGAGAAACCCTGTCTCAAAGGAACAAGATAGAGAGCGACAGAGGAAGAAACCCAAGGTTCTCCTCCTGCCTCTGCAGGTGTGCACATGGGTGTGTGCGCCCTCCCCCCACATATGCACATGTATGTACACACCACACATGCACCACACCATAAGCACACACACAACAGCAGCAGCAACAACTTCAATTACTGTCAGGGTATCATTATTCAAATTCCAAATCTCAGATCTGGCTTGTTTAATCTCAGAGCCTCTATGTAAACCTGTTGTCCCTACTTTCAACTCTGCAACAGTCCTACCACCTCTACATGCACACGTGTAAGTTTGTGGATGCATGTGTACATGGACTCTCCTAGCTTAGCCTTTTTTCCTTTGGAAACCTAATCCATCTTTACAGTTTCCAGAAATAACTCCCTAGAATAACAAATTGTGCAATTTCAATACTCACTTCTTTTATGCCTCTGCACTGTTTCTCAGGTAGAGTCCTTGCCCTTTGACTACTTCTTCATATACTTGATGCACATATGCATATGATACACATCGAGTAGCCAACTTCAGCAGGCACCAAGGCAGTTCCAGACGTGCTGTGCTGGGTCTAACTCTGTAGTCAACATATGCTGCTCCTCCTACATGGGATGCTCTTGCTTGTTTTCTTCCTTAACTCCTCAAGAAGCCTTTCCTTCTCTGTCTCCACTGGATTAATGCTATGCATTTCTGTCAATGTTTATCTCGACTATATTCTTATGAGCATTTGGAGATTTTTAAAAGCTGGTTTTAAAAAATTGTCACACAAAGTAATAGGTTTCTTCATGGCATTTCATACCTACTTTGTTTTTGTTCTGATAACAGTATTTATTCATTTTAAAACGTTATTTTTGGTGGGGGGAGGGCAGCTTTTTGATACAGGGTCTCATTGGAGCCCAGGCAGGTCTCAAACTCACTATATGTAGTTGAGGATGACCCTGAACTTCTGAGCTTCCTGTCTCTACCTGCTGAGAGCTGGGATTACAAGCCTGCACCACCACACCCAGCTTACCTTGACTGTATTCTAAATGTTCAGTCTTCCTCATTTCCACAGGATCTCTGGATACAAGTACTCTATCATCAGGAGAATAAAAGATAAGAACTACCATAAAACATAATTTCAACAAACGTGTATTGAATACTGTAGAAGGAGACATTCAGCAATGCTGGGGTAATACCCCAGTGCCTGGCAAGTTTGGTAGGCTGTGCACCTCACTGGTACGCCACACTGCGCTGCTCTCAGTCTGAGTGTGCTGCCCATCTCTTTAACTGGTGTGTGCTGCAGTGCTCCTATCCACAATAGACTACTTTATGGTACTTATCCTTTGACGCAGAAGAAAACTGTCTTGCTACTTTCTAAGGATAAAACAGTAGCTTTCCGGAGGATGAACTACTTATTGAAGAATAACATATATACTAAAAAGTATACCAACTCTATGCACATCAATGGCTATGTACAAGTGTTAACCCCAGGCCAAGTGAGTACTCCACAGAGCCCCTCCTACCACACCCAGGTCTAACCTTCATGCCTCACTAAAGGCAAGCATGCTCCTCACCCACAATATCACAGAGTATTTTAGCTTTATTTTTAAAATTTTAATGTAATTTAATTTAATTTTTTGGCTTTCTGAGAGACACGGTCTTCCTGTAGCCACAGCTGACCTGAACTTACTATGGAGACCAGGCTGGCCTCAATCTTACAGAGATCCACCTGCCTCTGCCTCCTGAGCATACATATACATACATACATATATACATACATACATACATACATACATGTAAGATGCAATCACAATATAGTATGTATTATTTTGTTTGTTTTTTTTTTGGCTCAATATTATGAGAGTTAAACTAAGATAGAGGAGCTGGAGAGATAGATGACTCAGTGGTTAAGAGCACTGGCTGTTCTTGCAGAAGACCTGGGTTTGAATCCTAGCATCCACATGGTGGCTAACAATGGTCCATAACTCCAGTTACTCCAGGGGATCCAGTATCTTCTCCTCTGCAGGCACTGCATGACATGGGTATACTTACATACATGCACTTACATAACATGCAGGTATAACACTCACACATATTAAAAAATCAGTACTGGCTACTCTTGCAGAGGACCAAGTTTGATTCCTAGCACCCACATGGTGGCTAACAACTGTCGGTAACTCCAGTTCCAGGGTATCTGATACCCTCTTCTGACCTCCATGGGCACTGCAGGACACTAGTGCACTTACATACATGCAGGCAATACACACATACACATAAAATAAAAATAAAATATTAAAAAAATAAAGTAAGATGCAAACATAGGATTCTTTATTTAGTCAGAGGGCAATGTGAGTGTGCACAGGGGAGGTTGGAGTACTTTCGGGAGTCAGTTCTCTCATTTCACCACGTGGGTCTCGGGAGATCAAACTCAAGCTGTCAGGCTTTCCTCACTGAGCTAGCTTGCCAGTCCCAAACGTGTGATTATTTTAGTGGTTAAAGTACTTGGAGGGATAAGTAAGCATTAGATGGCCACGAGCTATGTTCTTGGCCTATTGCTTCACTAAAAAGCCAATAAATCTCTAATTACATGCTGTGATATGTGAAATCAGGAATGAATCTCCAAGGGACTGTTATGGCTTGGGTATGTTTGTGTGTCCATGAAAGGATGATCTCTTTAAGGCTTTGGTCCCTAGGATGCAGTTGAAAATCCTACACAACCCAGCTCCTTTCTCTCCCATTCCCACTAAGAAGTGGGTTCACTTTGTTGGGCTCAAACACGTTTAATGATTTCTGCATGAAATCCATTATTTATTTTTTTTTTTTTTTTTTTTTTTTTTTTTCAGACAGGTCTCATGTAGCCCATTAAGTTGACCTCATACGTGTAACTGAGTTGAGGATGGCCTTGAATTCCTGATCATTCTGTTCCATCTTCCCAAG
>NW_008343385.1:8612708-8650441 GCF_000622305.1 Nannospalax galili | reverse complement strand
GTATTTTGATTGTTGAATGATGTGGGAGGGCCCAGCCCACTCTGGGTGGTACCACCTCTAGGGAGATGGTCCTATGTTGTGTAAGGAAACAGGCTGAGCACTGGTCCAGGGAGTAAGGCAATAAGAAGAATCCCCCCATGGCCTATGCTCCAGCTCCTGCCTCCAGGTTCTTTCCCTGAGTTCCTACCTTGGGCTCCCTGATGAACAGTGACCTGGGAGATGTAAGACAAATAAACTCTTTCCTCCCCAAGTTGGTATTGGTCAGAGTATTTTGTCACAACAATGAAGAACAAACTAGGACAATCTCCTTGCCTCCCTCATCCCATTTGCACTCTTCATCCCCAGTATTTCCCCTTCCACTCTCACATCACATGAGGCTTATTACCACTACCTGCCCAAAGCCTCTTTTCCCTTTGTTCATGGGTCATAATGCTTGGCTCATTTATCTCTTTAAATATGAAACAATGATAATTTTTTACAAAGCAATTGTACTTCTAGAATATATTTTATAGCATCTTGATAAACTGTCTAGAATCAATGTCAAGATATTTACTCCAGTGTGGTTATAACAGAAAACAAAAGGATGACAACAAAATATGGCCATGTGATCAAGAAAACAAACAGCAACAAACATTTGAGAGGATATGGGAAAGAGGAACCCTTATTCATTGTTGTGGGAGTGCCAACTGGTTCAGCTACTATGAAATCAGTGTGCAGGTTCTCAAAAACTAGATCTACCATATAACCCAGCTACACCACTCCAGTCATACTCCCAAAGGACTCTGTCCTACCACAGAGATGCCTGCACAACCATGTTTACTGCTACACTAGTCACAACAGCAAAGCAACAGAACCATGTTAGACATTCATCAACAGACGAATAGAAAATATAGTATATACACAATGGAAATTTTTTCAGCTCTAAGAAAATGAACTTATGAAAACTTCCTGAAAATGGATAGAACTGGGGAAATACATCAGTGAGGTAACCCAGGTTGAGAAAAACACTACATGTTCTCTCATGTGGGGACCTAACTTAATTTTTAAACATCTCTAGGTGGGAGTAAGGGTAGACCAGGAAACTAGAAAAGGGACCATGAACAAGGGAAAAAAAGGCTTTCTGGGTGGCTGGTGGTGAGGGTAATAAAACACATGTGATGTGAGAGTGGAAGGGGAAACACTGGGAGATAGTGTAAAAGGGGTGAGAGTGGCAAAGAGATCGGGGAGAGGAGTGTGTATGTGTGGTGGGGCGGGGATCAACCAAAAGTACATGTGAAAATGCCATAAGGAAAACTGTTACTTTGTGTGTTAATTTAAAAAAAATAAAAAACAAAAACCAAATAATAAAAAACAACAGAGAACTGATACATGTTGCTTAGCATACAACAGGCATTAAAATATCCATTATGAAACTCAGTGGGCAAAGGTGCTTGTTACCAAGCCCAATGAATGACCTGAGTTTGGTCCCTAGGATCCAGATTCAGAGACTGGAATCCTGTAAGTCATTCTGACCTCCATACATGCTCCTCATTCCTTGGTAAAAGCAGGTGGCTCTGCTCCTGACTGAAGAGTAGTTGCCACATGACTCTGACTTCAGACAGCCACATCTGTTAAGGACTATACCCCTTTGTGGTTAAACACTACTATTTTGGCTTTCAAAATTATGCGTTGTAGAATCTAAGGCTAACTGATGTTATACCCTGGTGCATAGTGTTTTTAAATGTCACACTTTGTAGTTATAGGATGGCAAAACCTGGACATATTGCTACACAATAGACTATGTATAAGAAGAGCATAGAAAGGCTGGAAGTTAATGAATATAAAGAATATATCAGAACCAGATTAACAAATACTGCCTCTTTATTTTAGAATACCCATGGAAAATCAATTTCATAAACAGATTAGGACTTATCACTGCTACCTACCAATCAGAAAACAACTAGGTCATTATTCTAATTACAACACTTGCCCAATCATAATTATAGAGAAAGGTCTTTATTGTATAATAAAAGAATATGGGTTTTTCTTGACAGGAAAATAATTCCAAGGTCCATTTCTGCTATAAATATTTTGTTTATGCAAATGCTTCAGTGGATCTCATGTATAGGTGGGGGTATTCTAAAAGAAAAAATATTTATGTATACAAAACTACATTTAAGGCCAGGTGTGGTGGCAGACACCTTTAACCCCACCACTTGGGAGGCAGAGGTGGGGAGATTTCCATGAGGTTGAGGCCAGCCTGGTTTACATAGTGAGTTCCAAGGCAGCCATGGCTACATAGTGAGACCCTACCTCAAAAAACTATAACAAACCAAAACCAAAACCAAAACGCAAACCAAACATACAAAGCTACATTTACCCAGAAAAACAATAATTTTTTTGGGGGGGGTCTTTTTGAGACAGGGTCTCCTTGTAGCCCCAGCTAGCCTGGAACTCATTATGTAGACCAGGCTGACTTCAAACTCACAGAAATCTGCCTGCCTCTGCCTCCCAAGTGCTTAGATTAAAGGCATGCACCACCACACCCAGCTCACAACTAAGATTTTTAAAAGCCTGTTTCTGAGGTCAAGTTCCATCCCTATAGTTCTGTGTGCTGTATGAGATACAGAGATCTTAAAAGCTTTCTTCCTCTGGGTTGGCCATGTTCTTGGACTTAGGATCCAGGGTATGCCTATAATTCACCTTTAGAGAAACTCATAGGGTAACTGACCACATGACTTGGAGAGGAAAGCAGTCACTGCACAAGGGAAACAGAGTAGCAGATTATTGTTATTCAAGGGAAGAAGAAACCAACAAGGATTAGAAAGGAAAAGCAGAAGACTAGAAGAAATAAGAAACACATGGAGTGTAAAAAAGAAATGTAGAAAATGAAGGAAAATGTTTTTTTTTTCACTTTGTAGGCTTATTGTAAACTATCTAGGAATTCTGGATATACTTTTCATAGAATGAACACTATAAATGGTGGCCAAATTCCCAGAGCATTCCCACAGAGGCCTCTTTAAAGCCATTACATGTGTACTAATTAATGTAAACTATTTCCATCCAGCCATCTTTTACACTGTTTTATTTAAAAAAAAAAATGCATCCAGGCCAGCAAGATGGTTTAGTGGGTAAAGGTGCTTGCCACCAAGCCCGAGGTCTTGAGTTCAATCCCCAGAACCCACATGGTGGAAGGAGAGAACCAACTCTACAGGCTGTCCTCTGACTTTCACATGCATACTATGGCATACATGTCCCCTCTACCCCCAAAATAAATGTAATAAAGAGAAAAATGCAGCCTAAGTTACAATTTTGGCCCTCAAGGATGTATTTCTCCATAAGGGCAGAAATTACATCCCATAAGTATTTTCATTCTTTTTTTTTTTTTTAACAGTAGCTGAGATTGTGTAGATAATGCTGATAGGGACTCTTCCTTGTAGCTACAGCAGAGGCACTGAGCTTCAACAAGCTGTGATTCTTCTGTGACCTGTTTAGTGTAGCTTGAGTTTTCTATGTAGATCATGCACGCTGTTAAGAATTGGTAAGAGGGAGTAGGTAACTTGCTATTTTAGTAAGTCTCTTTAAACTTTGTTGCCAAAACAAATTAATTAGACCTAGTCAAACAAAAATTTTCACCTCAATGTTTGATATGTAATATGCTCTTAATTAAAATTCATTTTATAGAAATAAAAGGTTTCAGTTATTCAAATACAATTTCCTTGCTTGGGACCTCCAATTAAAATCAGGGTAAGGGGCTGGAGAGATGGCTCAGCAGTTAAGAGCACTGGCTGTTCATGCAGAGGACCCAGGTTTGGTCCCCAGCACTCATATGGCAGCTAACAACCATCCTTAACTCCAATTCCAGGGGATCTGACACCCTCTTCTGGCTTCCATGGGCAATGCACATACATGGTGTGCTTACGTATATGCAGTCAAAACAATTACACGCATGAAATAAAAATCATGGTAATACAACACCATGATTACTGAAATGAAATACTTTAGATAATTATGATGTTATAAAAAAAACTATCTTTCCATAATGTATGGAATACTCTAAGTATTTAACCTTTTGTTAGGAAACAGAATATGCTCCATATAATTTTACATTTTCT
This sequence comes from Nannospalax galili, assembly GCF_000622305.1. NCBI lineage: Eukaryota > Metazoa > Chordata > Mammalia > Rodentia > Spalacidae > Nannospalax > Nannospalax galili. The sequence goes on along the minus strand of NW_008343385.1, from coordinate 8,646,347 downwards.
AGCCAATACTTTATTAGGATAAGAAGCCTATTGTGAAAGTTACAAGTGCTGTAGAGGGAGGTAGAACTGAAGAGGTTCTGGCCATAGCAGACACATTAAACACTGTCTACATCACCACTGTCTACTGTGCTCACTTATTATTGCTCTGAGGCAAGTAGAGGAAGCTACACAGGTTAGTTTGCCTTCAACGAAGCTTTGTAAAATTAATTACTCTATCAAGGTCTCTGAAAAAAGCTCTTTTCTCAAGTGATTTCCTTAGCAAAAGTAAAACCATCTTCTATCGTGATGTTTTTACATGTTCTCAATGCCCATAATAGCCAACATATTTTATTTACTGTTCTATATTACTGACATATTTTGCCTACCAATCTGCTTACTAAACATCTAGTGTCTCCTGATTTCTAACTTTATTTGTAGAGCACATGGAACAATCTTTATAACATCTACCATTTATACTAATACTGTGAAGAGTCTACACATTCTTTGCTATCACAGGAGGATGTACACCCTCTTCATACCTTTCATTAAGCCTGCCTTATTTACAACACAATTGCCTTCATGTATTCATGATACTGAAAATCCTGCAGAGTTCTAGAATATAATGACGATAAACTATCTTTACTTGACAGAAAACTACATAAAAATTTAAATGTGACTACCACTATATTAAAAAATAAACAAGTAAAAAATAACTTAGGGCTGGGAGAAGTTATTTTTAGTTCATCTGACCATTCTATGTTTTCCTTAAAAGAATACCTTCTATAAACACTTATTCTCTGCATTTTGACCAATTGTGGTTCTCTGTACTAGTCTCCATCTGTTGCCAAAAAAAAAGCTTTTTTGATGAGGGGTAAGAGCTACACTTACTGTGGGTATAGGAAAATTATTTAGAATACAGTTAGAAATTATACTGGTTTACAAAATGGCAGTAGTATGTTGTCCTCTAGGATCTATGACCTCTATAGCCATGGGTACTTGGCTGGGTTTACAGTACCAGGTATGAATTCTCTCCTATTGGGCAGGCCTTAGGTCCAATTAGACAGCTGCTGGTTATCCCCCAAGATAAAAGTGTCACTATTGGACCACTGGGGATATCTTGCTGGGCTGGTCATTGTTGTGGTTTGTAGGTTTTACAACTAGGTAGGACTACTAATTATTTTCTCCTTTGGCAGTTTGCATTGTACCTTCTGACGATATGAGTGCTAGTCCTCAGGGAGGGGCTTCCAGGTCATTTCCAGTTCTATTCCTCCAAATCCTGTGTCCAAAGTATGTGGTAGCTTCAGCAAGAGGGTCTTACCTTCAAGTTCTGGGAGGCTCTTGGACACCCCTGACCAATAGCACAAAGAGAGGCTTCCCATTGCTGGCACAGAAGGTTTTGCTATAGCTCTTGGGGGGAACATTATCACCCCATGTGGCATAACTTCACTTAAAATTGTGTGTGTGTGTGTGTATTCACACATATACACATACATGTATGTTAAGTAAGCTTATACACTAATACGTGTCCCTGTGGCGTTTTCAAGCATCTTTAGTGCTACCTTTCCTTCCTCTCCTTCTGTATTACTTTCCCTCCCCCTTCTCCAGTTAAAGGGACCCTATTTTTCTCATTTCCCACTTCATAGCATTTGTGTCCTATTATCCCCATCTCCAGAGCTCCTTCTCTTCCTCTCCCTTTGTGGTCCCTTTCTACTTTCCTGGTTCTGCAGTTACTTCAGGTTATATACATATCTAAAGATTCAGAGCTAGGATCCACCAACAAGAGAGATAATCCACAACTGGTCAAAGTACAGTAAGTGACCATGGGGTGCCCAGCCCTACCTGATAAATCTACAATGAAACCCCCATACCTAAGGCTCAGGGAACATTGCAGAAAATGGGGCAGAAGATTTTAAGAGCTAGAGGACCAGGACTTCTGCTGCTAGAGTCTTCTAGATATGACAAGGAAGCTGCACTCATGAAATCTCAACACGGTTGCCTAAACAAGACCATGGATAGGGCCTATTTCACAAGGTTCCACCCCTTGATGAAGAGCTACAGGCAGCCAATGGATGCTGAAGTGAGGAAGAATCAGTTTTCTCCAGGGATGAGCTTCCTGACAGGTTATCCAATTCCAGTGGTCAACAGTAAACATACGCACATACGAGCAACACTAAATGGACTCAGTAGGCTGTGTATGTATACACATATATGTATTTATGTAATAATATTTGCAGAAAAGGTCATGAATTTGAGAGGGAATGGGGGGACATGGGAGCAATTAGAGGGGACAAAGGAAGGGATAGAAATGATGTAAATACAATCACATATGAAGCTCTCAAAAAATAAAAAATCCATCACTAAAAAAGAATACATTCTATAAAGTTAGTTTATAAATATAGGCAAAAGATGGGGCTTTACCCACTGAGCACTGCCATGCAAACTTGACAACCCGAGTTTGATCCTTGGATCCCACAATGGAAAGAGAGAACTGATTCCCAAAAGTTTTCCTCTGATCTCCATGTGTGTGCCATGGCACACACAAGCTTATACTCATATATATTACACACACACATGACAAATCTGAAAAAATATACAGGCAAAAGGTGCCCTGTTTATGAGGAAGGCTTTCCCCTCCTGCTTCCAGTGTTCTCACTTTGCTTGATTCCTAGGGACGCACATTTCAATTTTCAGCAGAGTCCACATATTTACAAAAACGGCACTTTTGTGTGGGAAATTTCTCTTGGCACCCAAATTGCTCAGACCATTTTGTAGAGGCATGTTACAACTGCTAGGCACCTCCTTTTGGACGATTTTCCAGCACACCCTCAGGCAACTTGTAGTGACTTCCAGTTTAAGGCTCTTCCGCTGTCAGAGTGCCAATGTCCAGCATTCCTGAAGGGACAGCACTTCAGTGAACACTGCCACTCTCGCCAACTAGGTCTGAGTCTTCAGAGAAATGGTTTCTTCCTCAGGTATTCTCTATCTCAATCCCAAGAGTACAGTTATATTTGCCTTATTCCTCTGTTAATAGACCTTTATATTAAACTTGCTAGAAAAAGTAGCTATCTCCTCACTGGACATTTATGTAACAAGATTTATCACAGAAGCAGAAACCTAATACTGCCTGGACATAAAGCATGCTCAGATTCACTGGTAATCAGAGAGGCAGAATTTGCAACACTTCCATTTCTAGGTATGTGATCTAGAGAAATTCTGGCACAGCTGCACAAGGAGAGATAAAGATAAGTGCTGTAGCAATGTCCATAATGGCCCCAAAGGAACAACTTAAATGCGCAAAGAGAAAAGTGAACTTGCACATTCATGCAATGGAATACGACTATGACTATGCAGAGCACAGAAAAAAAAGGGCTGGAGTTACATGTATCAGCATGGAGAGACCTCAATAACCTACCACTGCAAAAAAGGAAAGCTGCAGAAGGATACAAGCAGAATGGCACTGTATACACAAAGTCAAAATAGGCCAAGTATGGCTTGGAATAGTAATCTAAAAAATTCAGAGGCATAAACAAATTTAATAGGGTGGCTATCTCTATGCTGAAGAACGGTGAATGGAGAGGTCAGAGGAGATTCTGATTCATCTGGAGAGTTTAATTTTTAAAACTAGGTGAAAGAAGTACTGTTAGTTATGCTGTTTGTTCCTTTTTATGTTTGAGATTTATCATCATAAAATTAATTAAAATGAACAAGTTGACTGCTTATGTGATAAAATATACTGGATAGAAAGGTAACAAATATTTAACTGATAAATGTAATAAATAATGTAGATGAAAATAATCAAGTAACTGTCCTAATGAAGCCGCTGAGCTTCACTGCAGTGTTACAATTGCAAAGTTGGATTAGCAGTTACCAGTATGTAGAATGCCATCTTACAAAAGAACTACTTACACCTCCAAACATACTTTGGGTCATATTTGAAAGTAGTAATCAGACTAAGAATACAGAATCATGTTTAAGTTAATATCAATAATATCTACCATTAACTATGTTTAAGTTTATGTTTCATAGAGGTAAGAAGCTGAAAATACAATTATACATTAAATGCCAACTCTTCTGATGCTCTTAAAGAGTTTTAAAACCTGCCTGCCTGGTCTTCATGAGTATAGCTATAAAAATCAACTGCCTTCCTATCAATTAGTTTGCTATGACTGCAGGAGGTGCTGCCCTTGGGCAGATGGTCCTGGGTTGTATAAGAAAGAAGGCCGACCACAGGTCAGAGGAGTGAGCTAGTAAGCAGTGTTCCTCCGTGGTCTGAGCTTCAGCTTCTGCTTCTTGGTTCCTGCTTGTGTTCCTGCCTGACTTCCCTCAAAGGTGGGTTGTCACTTGGAAGTATAAGATGCAATAAATTCTTTCTTCCCCAAGTTGGTTTTGGTCAGTGTTTTATCACAGCAACAGAGAAACAGAACAGGCTGCCATAACAAAATATTACATACAGTCTGAGCAGCTTATTCAGTAGAAATTGTTTTCTCATACCTGGAGCCTAGGATTTCAAAATTTAGGTGTTAGCACCTTGATATCCTGGGAAGACTTGAGCACTTACGAGACCTCTCTCCTTGGCTGACAGGCGGTCACCTTCTGACCATGTTCTCACATGGTCTTTCTTCAGTGCATGTCCAAACTGCCTCCTCTTATAAAGACACCAGTCAGACTAGACAAGGGTAGATTAGAGCCTACCCTATCAGCCTCATTCTAACTTCACTACTTTAGAGTCCCACCTATACTCTCATTTTGAGGCACTGGAGGGTGGGGCTCAAATATATGGAGCTTGTGGGGACACAACTCAGCCTATAATAGTCCCCAAACTTTTCTATTATACGATCTTTTCTGACATTCACATTATACTCACATTTTCCCTCAAATTTTGATTTGCAGAAAGCATATTTTTTTAAGATTATTTTAGCAATCCCTTCCCTCTATTTGGGGAACAGACTTTAAATCCTAAGTCACTGTATACTAACTTTCCAAGTTTAATGTTTTGGTAGATCTAAGCATGCAGAATTTCACACGCTTAGGGAAAATTTTTTTATCTAGATACTTGGCTAGTTTGATATAAAGTGCATAGATGTGGGAGAAATATTTATGCAAAAAAATGGAATATGTAACACCTGAACTTTATTAATCTTCGTGGAGATCATCAATTCTATACTGACAACAACCATTCTATTCCCAACACAGCCATAATGCTGACCAAAATAAAAATATGCATTGGCATAGCTGGAATCTTTAGACTAAGTAGACTGTCATTCACACATATGTCCTCTCTCTACTCAGCATGCTTTCTATAATTTTAACAAGTGTTCTCCAAAACTGATCACATACCAGAAACCACTTGAGGAGTTAACCTACAAGATTTTTGAGAATTCTTTTTCTTACATTTATTTTTATTTTACATGTAAGAGTGTTTCTACTGCATGTACCTAAGTGCACCATGTGTATGCAATGCCTGTGGAGGCCAAAGAGGGAATCAGATCCTCAGAAAGTAAAGTTATGGATGTCTATTAGCAGACATATGGGTGCTGAGAACTGAACCTGGGTACTCTGAAAGAGCAGCCAGTGCTTTAAGGGCCGAGTCATCTATCCAGCCTCCAGAAGTCTTCTTTTTAAAAAAAATTTAAAAGATTTTAAAAATTTTATGTGTATGAGTATTGCACATATATAAGTGTACCCATATCGTTCAGTGCTCCCTGAGGATGGAAGAGTGCATGGGATCCCCTGGAACTGGAGTTATAGATGGTTATTAGATGCCAAGTGGGTTCTGGGATTCAAACCTGGGTCTTCTAGCAGAACAGCCAGTGCTCTTAACCACTGGGCCACCTCTCCAGCCCCAAGAATTCTTCTTAATAAACAATGAATTAGTCTCTGGAGGCTGTATCCAACACTATGTAGCTTTAAAGAAGATCTCCAAGTTATAGACCATAAAGTAAAATGCTCAAAAGTAAACTATTTCACAGCCAGTTTAAATGAGTTATTTCCACATTCAGTCATTTACCAAAGTTAAAAATACCTTGAGCACATTCTCATACATATATAGTTGCAAATTATGCATGTGTATTATTGTTCTAAAATGTTTTATTCATTTTGAGATACACAAAAATGGAAAAATTAAAAGGACAAAATGGAAATTAAATACAAACCTAAATATTTCCAACATAACACCCCCAAATACAGTACTTTGAATACTCCATTTTGGGGACCACTATTTTACAGAGGATCTTTGCACTTTGAATTCCTACAGTCTTCACAACTCTAGACCTATGTACCATCAACTCCCATGGATCTTCAGCCCGACTGCAGCAGGCACCTTAAATGCACTGTGTCAAAATTATCTTTTAGCTTTTCTCTGACATCCCAAGCTGGGATTGGGCAGAAAAATTTTCTTATCCCACAATCCAATGAAGTAAAAAACACTGGAGATAGTCTGGCTCACACCATCCTCTTACATACACATAATGCATACATACTGTATATTCTACCACTTTAAACATCTTCCTCCATCCCAAATAGCCAGAGTGCCAACTTAGGCCCTTCCTGGCTCATTTGGAAGTGCAGAACTCCCTAGAGATTCTCTCTCATTATGAGCTTCCTTTCCCAGCTTTCCATTTATCTTCTGCACTGCTGCCAAAGTCGTAATCTAAAATGCAAATCTGATCTGGTTACTTCCCCATTTTACACCTGTCAAATGTTTCATTTTCACAGGATAAAATTTAAAAATTCAGAGTGAAAAAGCTCACCCCAATCTTCTTCCTATCTATCTAGTTTTCTTCGCCCTTTTCTACCTTATTTCCAATGCTCTGTGCCAAATAGAACCTCAGAATGCCATATCCCTTCATGATTCTATGCCTTTAAACACACATCAACACTGTTCCTGTCAACAGGACCTTTAATACTCATGCCAATCACAAATTTTCTGGATGAGCTATCTGCTTGAGAGGTGACGATTGCCTTCTTTTACCCGGAGAAAACAGGGGGTATTTGTTGAGTCAAACTAACTCAAGTTTTTTTTTTTTTTTTTTTTTAAATGAGGGGAAAAAAAGCACTTAACAGTACAAAAGAAGCATAACACATAGGAAGAGGCAACAAATGATCATCAAAGCTGCAGCTCAGGAGCAAATGAAACTAACCACCTCAATTGGAGCTCTAAATGTGACAGAAATCAAAAGGAAAACTAACATCTTTTTTTTTTGTTAAAAAAAAAAAAAAAAGAGGAACTGGAAAGAATGCTGAAGAATAGACACAAAAGAACCTGTATAAAAAGTGGAGGAGGACACCATTAAGACACTTCTAGGACTGAAGTCACAAGAAACTTATTTGAGGAATATATTTAGAAAACTACCAAACAGGTGAATAAGCACTGCAAGGAACTATTTCTGAGTTTACAAAATAATCCAAGATATTAGGAACTTCTGAAAACCCAACTTTAGAACCTGCTCAGATGGTGTAAGCTGTGAGGTCACACACAGTATGTAGGAGAAAAAGAATTGGCTAAAGACACTGAAGACCTGGGCTACAATCTCAGTCCCATCCCCACCTGTCTGAGTCTTAGTTTATCGTGAGTAACATAACAGGGTAACAATGGGTATCAACGTCACATATGTGGAAGCACTTTGTAAACTATAAATCCTACTCTAAATATGGCATTACTTTGATTCATAGGGTATCTTCTGAGGTTTCTAAAACCACATGCAGTAGTTAAATCTGGCTATATCCTTTTAGAGTCTTCAGTCACTTGTTATAATTAACTCTATTTTCCCACCATCTCAAAAATTCCAAAATTGACACCTCCTGCCAGGACTACTTGTGAAGCAGGCCCAGGTACCAAAATTAAACATATATTACGACTTGAAGATGAAATTGCTGCAGGTACTCTGACTGCTGAGGTAATCCAATATTCAGCTCTTCTTGGTGATAACAATAAAAGGTAAGTCCTTTGATGTGAAGACAGATCCTAAGAGTCTATTTTCACAGAGCTCTAAGAGAGGAGAAGAATGGGGGAGGTAAGGAAGCTGTCTCAGTCCATCTCCACTGCTATAACAAAATACCATAAACTGGTGGCTTGTAAAGGAAGTTCTTCCTCATGGTTCTGAAGACTGGGGAGTTGAAGGACAATACATTGGCAGACTTAGTGTCTGGTGAGGTCCTACTTTCTGTTTCACAAACAGCATCTTCTTGCTGTATCCCCACACGGCAGATGGGGCAGATAAGCTCCTTTAGGTTTCTTTAAAAAATTTTTAAAGTATTTTATTTATTATTTTTATTTTCTGTGTATGAGTGTATTGCCTGCGTCTATGTAAGTGCACTCATGTCATGCAATGCCCACAGAGGACAGAAGAGGGTATTAGAGTCCCCTGGAACTGGAGTTATGGATGGTTGTTAGCTGTCATGTGGGTGCTGGGATTTGAACCTGGGTCCTCTGCAAGAGTAGCCAGTGCTTTTAACCACTGAGCCATCTCTTCATCCCCTAGGCTTGTTTTATAAATGCATTAATCCTGTTCAGGACTGTGCCCTCATGACCTAATCATTTCCCATGTTCCAATACAACCACCTTATGGGTTAGGATTTCAGAATATGAATTCTCAGGGTGCTATGAACATTTATTCTACTGTAGAGCACAAGAAATTAAATGCAGCAGCAGTTAGACCAGATATTATACCAGCAAAAAAAAAAAAAAAAAAAAAAAAAGAGCCAGCAGCAGCCAAGAATTTTCATTTAATCAAGCCAGGCGTGGTGGCGCACTTTTAATCCCAGCACTTGGGGGCAGAGGCAGGAGGATCTTTGTGAGTTTGAGGCCAGCCTGGTCTACATAGCGAGCTCCAGGACAGCTGGGGCTACAAGGAGACCCTGTCTCAAAAAGACAAAAAAAAAAAAAAAAAAAAAAGCTAGTAATCATGTCTACTCTACAGGCCATAAAAATGGCTGCAGCATTACAGCATTAACATATTCAATAACAATTTCCAGAGCAAAGATGCATCTCTTTCAAAATTGGCTGTAAATTTTTAGGTTCACAGTGGAAATAATACAGTTATACAATACTGAACTCAGTATAAACCCTATAAGACATAAAACTGAATGAGGTTTTAACCTTTAAAAAAGATCTCCATTTCATTTTAAAATATACTGTTTCATACAGGAAAAACTCATTTTTAATGCTACCAACACTTAGATGTTTGCACATGCGTCTCTAATCTCTATTCTATGTATCTGATTATTACTAGTCATAGTCGGTTACTTTCTGAGATTCTTGTTACCTTAGCATGGATATAAAATCATCAGGCAGATTTCAATGCTAATGTTTTTCACCTCTATTAATTAACATGAAGCAAATGTTTGTTTCTTCCTCAAATATAACTCATGTTTTAAAATTTGTTGATTTTTTTTGTACTTCATACAGAACATCCCAAATGGCACCCTCCCATATCCCCCCCATCTCCCTGCCACTTAAGCCCATATACTCTGTAATCCCTGTTACTGTCCATTGTGTTGTCAGTACCCTTAGCCATTCCCCAGTGCTTGCCCATCCCCTGAATCTAGTCAGCCTATCTAGAGTTCCTTGTTTTAGGAAGATCAGCTCTTCCTCATTTAGCAGCAATCAGTTGTCAATATTCCTTTAGATAAGATTGGGGTCTGCTGTTCATTTTCCCAGTTATGTGCTGGGTCACTCTCTCGGAGTCTCTTGGGCCACCCTGGCCAACAACTCAAAGGAAGGTATCTCCTATCTGGCATTGTTGCTTGTTATGTAGCCTTTAGCCATGCATATGCTCTTATGATATTATGTTGGCCCCTTTAATCTTTGGTTATACTTCCCTCTTGGGTGTTTAAGGACATACAATTGGACCAGATAAACCAATTTATTTTTGCTCTTAAGGTCGTTTGAGGATCTGTTCCTCAGGGGTCACATGAGCTTGGGAGGAGTCCCTGGCTCCTTTCTTTTACCAGTTCCATCTATGTGAAGACAAGTCAAAGGTCCTGATCGACTGTGGCTGGCTTCGCTTGGAAGCATGGAGGAAATGTTTCCTCTGTGTTGACCCTCCTCTTTATAGACTGGACACTGGTTCAAGTCCATTTGGTGGGGTCTCCATGGCCTCCTTGATCAAGAGGACAGGTGACTCACCACAGTTACAGGACATTTTGAGAGATGCTCATAGTCCCCTGGAACTTAGTCAACCTGGGAGGGCAAGGAACAAAACCTGTCCTCAAAGTACGGTTGTTAAACATCCAAGAAAGTTAGTTCTACTAGTCTGGTACTTTTAATTACCATGTGCTGTGTAGATAAAGCTGGGGCAAAAATCAAACATTCTCAGACAAACCTTGACTAGACATATATTTTGTTCCTTGAACTAGTTGTATGTATAATTTGTCAGTAGGTTGTTGGATTAATATGGTTCCCTCTGGTTTTTTAAAACTAGCTAGGCATTACTTATCTCTCACATTGTCTAACTCTTCCACCATGGTTTCCCCACTTAAAGTGCCCCCATTTTTCCCATTTCTCCCTTTATAATACCCTTCTCCTATGGTCCCACCTCTCTTGAGCTCCTTCTTTCCCTTTATCCCCAAGGTTCCTTATATAACTCTCCCCTCCTCCCCCCTTAAAACAATCCCATTTTTATCTATATTTCCCTTATTAATGCCTGTCTCCTACCCTGGAACTGGAGTTACAGAGCTGCCATGTGGGTTCTCAGGAATCGAACCTGGCTTCTCTGCAAGAGTAGCCAGTGCTCTTACACACTGAGCCATTTCTCCAGCCCTGAGACTCTGCGTTTTTAAAGTTAGGCTCAATGAACCCTGCAAACACTATGTCCAAGATAGGATACTGTTCTGGAGACAGAGGAACCCAAGACGGGCATTGCAAATACTCAGTCTCCCACTGTTCACATCACACCTAGAAAGGCCTTCACTTTATTCACCTTGAGGGTCTATATGGTGATTAAGTTGGTTTAAAATGAGCCAAGGAATGTGTTCATGAATGTGTGAATACAGTCAAGTTTAAGCCAATGTGACTTGTCACAGGTTTCCACACTTTTTCTTTGTAAATTTTTAATTGGATTTCTGTGTATTTCATACAGCCACCTTAAACATCTTTATATTCCTTTCCCCATTGGCACCCCCCCCAGATTTTCACAAATAAAATAGGCCTATCACATCATTTAATTTCCAGAAGACAAGGACTCCAGATTTTAAAAAATTATACTAGTTTGGTTTAGCTACAATAACTAACACTTATTCAACCATGTAAGAACACTACATATATTTCCATTGAATCTTAGGGTACAGACATGATCCACATTTATAAAGAATAAACTAGGCCATAGATTAGAACTTGTTTATAGTCATGTAATTACAGAAAACAAGGATTTAAACTAAAGCAATCTGACAAAGATCTGCTTTCTGAGTCCACACAGCCTTTATTGCCAATGCTGTAAAAGAGGTGGCTGTCTCAAATTCCTGGATTAAGAGTAGATTCAAGGTTATTTCATGTCAGATATTCTACTGCTGCCATCCCTATTATTGCTGGCTCAGCTGGAGGTCAGCTAAAAGAATCCTGCAAAGTTTGTATGCTGAGGTCTCCACTGTAAGGATTGTTGTGGGGCATTTTCCTTTGCCAACATGGCAGAAAACCAAGAACACTTCTGGCTCTGCCTCAACTGAAAACTGAAAAGTCTTTCAGAAAACTATAAAGTTTTCTGTTGTATCAAAAATCTTTGTAGGTGGCAGAGATGATCTAAATGAGTTTTAGGGGTACAGTCAGTCCCTCAAAAATAGATACTCAAGGTTTTAGAGTGCTTCTATGGGAAAGAATTTCCCACAGTAAGTAGCTGTAAGAGAATGACTGGTGCTCTTCTCTGAGGTCCAAGCCAGAAAGACTCAAAACAGCACAGACTTTTCTGGGGTCTGGAGACCAGGCCAAAAAAAATCACAGTTTCTTTCAAATGCAGGCAATAATTATTGGTATTCCAGGGCTCTGCCTATTTGAGAGGTGATTACCAAGACAGAAGGCCAAGAAAATGTCATGTCAGGAAAGAGATCCTAAATCAAAACAAGAAAGCCAAGAATGTCAAGTAGTGTGTAAATTTAGAGGGGTAGGACAGACAGGAAAATGGATAATTTTACTCATTCATTAAAATTCTAAAAGGCAGATACTATAGTCCACATTTTCAGAAGAAACAAAGACACAGATAATTTAAATTACCCAAAGTCACACAGATAGCGTATGGCAGAGCTGGGATTTGAGTCCAGTCTGGTTCCGGTGGCCCTTCATATTCGCCCTACACAAAGCGGATTCTCTAGAAAAGCAGGTCAGGATGAAATGGAGGTAGTAGAGATGAAACTAGTGAGCTGCAGCAGGATGAAAAGTGATTTGAAACCACTGCTGCAAACCAGGTTCATCCTGTGAACCCTGTATGTGGTCTACCATCTTCTTCGATGGGTTGCAGGTCTTTCAGTAAGACAGAATCCTTTCTAGTACTAGGCATTCACTATACACAGGTAGCTACACACATCAAAAAAGTAATAGACAGTTGTTGGATAGGTGTGTCCTCTCAAGGACCAACAACAGATGGATGTCTGAACCCTAAGAGACTCCAGAGAAAGGGAGGGAGACAGTCACCACCCCCACCCAATCAGTCAGCTTCAACTGCATGAGGTGGGAGGGTCTAAGGATAGACATGGAAAGAAGCCAGGGAGGAGGTATGAGCTTCATCATCTAGGGCCTGTGGGTCAGTGGATGCAGATCTGGAAAGCTCAGTGGAGATGTAGGGAAAAAAGCCCAGGGGTATCCATGCCTTTGTAAGTAACCCCTCCTCATCATAAACTCTGTTGGCAAGCCCAAATAAATGTCTTTATTCCCTAAACTGTAGTTTGGAGAAACATTGTGTTGGCCAGTCGGTAGGTCATAAAGACAGAGGGCCTGGTAGCCAAGAGCCCTTGCATCCCAGGAGTAAATCTAACTTACAACAATGTAGTTTACTATTTTATTTATTTACTTATTCTGTGTGTGTGCGCTTGAGCATGTGGGTGTACATGTAACACAGTATGCATATGGTGGTCATAAGATAACTTAAAAGGAGTCAGCTCTCTCTTTCCACATGAGTCCTGGGGATCAACTTCAAGTTGTCAAGGCTTGGCGGCAAGTGCATTTACCTGCTGAGCCATCTTGCCAGCCTGATAGCATAATTTACATAAAATAAAAAAGTAGGCAAAATAATAAACATTTTAAAAAATAAATTGTGGGCTGGGGAGATAAAATGCTTGTCATGCAAGCCCAAGAACTTGGTCTCCAGAACCCACATTAAAAAAGCTGGGTGTGATGGCATGCACTTGCAATCCCAGTGCTGGGGATGCAGAATCAGGCAGATTTCTGGGTTTCACTGGCCAGCTGGCTCAGCCCTAGGTCCCAGTGATAGACCCTGTCTCAAAAAACAAGGTGGGGACTGGAGAGATGGCTCAATGGTTAAGAGTGGGTACTGCTCCCACAGAAGACTCAAGTTTGGTTCCTAACACCCATGTCTGGAGGCTCACAACCACCTATAACACCAGCTCCAGCAGGCTCCAACACCTCTGGCCTCTGTGGACACCTATACTCATGTGCACATTCCCCCACACAGACATATATGTATATACTGTTAAGGTCTGGGCTGGAGAAGTGGCTCAGTAGCAGAGGGCTTGTCCAGCATGTGTGAGGCCCTGGGTTTAATCCCAAGTATGATCAATTAACAGCAGCAACAAAGAGTATGTCTCAGTTTTTTCCTAGTGAAACGCAAAAAACACAACATGGATAACTTGTGCTAATCTTAATAAGGCATGAATAAGAGGCTGGCTGTGTAATGAGAATGTTGAGTAAAGAGTCTCTATTCATAAATTAGAGATATTACATTTGTTTTATTTAGTGCTAAGTGTACAATAAGGGCTCATTTCAGCAGCAGACAACCACACTGTCCAGTGGGTGCTACTAACTATGCTTAGGCAGCCATTTTGAGTGGCACCCCAAATTAGTTTAGTTTGAACTAGACTTTTTCTGATGATTGTCTTTTGAGTCAAAGACTTCATTTCCCAAATCATAAACGTGGAGGAAGGTTAAATACATACCAGGTGTTAAAATGCAGGTATTGGAGGCTGGGCGTGATGGGCATGCCTTTAAGTCCCAGCATTCAGGAGGCAGAGGCAGGTGGATCTTTGTGAGTTCAAGGCCAGCCTGGTCTACATAGTGAGTGCCAGGACAGCTGGCAAAAAAAAAAAAAAAAAAAAAAAAAAAAAAAAAAAAAAGCAGGTATTGGGGCTGGAAGATGGGTTATCTGGTAAAAGCTGGGTAGAGGGCCAAGCACCCATAATCCTAGCACTGGGGAGGTGGAGACAGGAGGATCCCTCGGGCTTGCTGACCAACCATTCTTGCTGCAGGATAAGTGAGAGACTCTGACTCCAAAAATAAGGGGGGAAGTAGTTGATGGCTGCTAGAGAAGTGAGTCATTTTTCTTTGGGTGTATGGCCACTGATGGGTTGCTTATGCTCCAGTGGATAGCCCCACATCCTGGACATATGGGCAGCACTAATTGGATTTAGTAGGTTATAAAATTAAGAGGGCATGAATGTGGGAGGGGGCAGACTGGGGGAGATCCAGGAGAGTTGGAGGGGAGAGTAGTGGGCATACATGATCAAAATAAACTGCATGCATGATGTATGAAATTCTCAAAAAATAAATTAAAAATTATATAAATAAGGTGAAGAGCAATTGAGGAAGATACCTGATATCAACTCCCTTACACCTCACTCCCACAAATGCAGATTTTACTGAAGGAGTAGGTCAGTAAACCGGGTAGACATGAGATACCCTGGAGGCCTAGCTAGAAGCAATTTTGTAAGATAACCATAATGGATTCAGTCAATAAAATATGAACTGAAAGTTGGCCACTGGTAACAAGTCAAATACAAAGGTGGGATTGCATTTAACTATTTCCATTTTAAGACTTAGAATCACTCTAGTTTCTGCTCCCTTTGTATCATTTCAAGTTACTGAGCAGTACATTCCACGGCATGATTCAGAAACCAGAGTTCCTTTAGTTCTTTGTCCTGCACTATGTGTCTCAAGGGCAAGTCTGTATCAATATTCAGAATAATGGTCCATGAAGTAGACAAAGAATTAGTAATTAGTAATACTAATTACTAATGGGTAATTAGTAATACAGACTTCTACACATATAGTAAAAACTACATCATAACACATAAAAGCTTAGCTTACAAGGTATTTCCAAATGCCAGCTGCCACTCAGATGTAATTTGTATTTTTCCAAGATTCCCAGATATTTGTGGTATGTGAATACGTAAGAATTAACAAAGGCTGGCTTGGCCCCTGGTAGGCATTTAACAGTTTACCTGAACATATAAGAACAATGATTATGAAGAGATCTTGATATAGTTTAGTAAGACTTCAGGATAAACATTAATGAATATATAGTTTATTCTTGTTGGCAATTTGGCAGACCCGGAAGGCAGTACCTAACAGAATTACTTCTTATGATCACATCTGTTTTTCTTTGTCTATAGTTCTCTGGGAGAATCAATTCTAACTCTTTACTGTTTTAGGTTTCACTTATTCTCTAACACAGGAATACTAAAAGTATCTATATTATGCTCTTCACTGCAAGAGTCCATTTATTTAACAGCGGTTTAACTTTTGCAGGGATGTAGGTACAATTTCTCAGTATAGATGCATGATCAAATGTTTTATGTTTATAATGTTTTTCCTTTTTCATATTTTTTAATTGATCTTTTAGGAATGTATTGTGGCACAAAAGAAAGGACTGTCTGAATCCCTATCTTATAACAGTGTTATCAGTTTTCCTTGGTGACACATATGCAGTTTAAACTCCATCCTACTCATGAAAAGATAAAGGTCTTAGATCAGATTTCCCAATTTCCCAGGCTTCTAGTACTACTTTCAATCTCTTTTGCCAGTAATCGTGACTTAGAATTCCTGTGAACAGCCTCCATTTCCCTCCCCTCCCGGTCTGCCCCCCTTCTCATCCCCTCAGTATCTATCATTTAAAGAGGATGCCTTGGCTAGCATATCCAGCCTTTTCTTGTTCTCTACAAAAAGGGATCAGCTGTAGAGTTTCAGACATCAAAGACCTCAACAAAACACAAACCACAGGCACTGGTGTAGAAATGGATTTCAGAATAACAGCCATTACCCAGAGGCAGAAAATACAAAAATGATACAAACATAAGAAAAAAAAAAAAAAAAAAAAAAAAAAAAAAAAAAAATTGGAAGAGGAAAGAGCATAAAAGATGTTTTTTATAGCAAAATAGTGCATGTAGAAAGAAAAGGAGAAGAGGAAGGGCAGGAGACCAAACTGCCCTAAGCATTTACATAAGACACTTGTATAACATACATTACTACAGTCAAGACATACAGAAATAAGGTGGATCAATAAATGATATGCGAAGTTTTTAACTAATAACCAAGGTTAACAGAAGTCTTGAATGGGTCATGGTCAGAGAGTGTCAAGTCCTGCCCTCCATATACATCAGCAGCCAATCGCATCCCATTTCAGTAGGTTACAAAGTACACTTGACTGAGATGGGGTGTTTCTCAGAAGACTTCTGCCAGGGTCTGTAAATGTTCATAGCTAGAGTTCCAGGGCAACCTATTCCTGCTTTCTAATCTGGACTACTGGGGAATAATGCAAAGAACAGTCTAGATAAATCTTCAATACTTCCTTAGAGTTGGGCATATGACCATTTGGTCTCTATTTCTTACAGTTCTGCTTTATTGGAGGCAAAAACTGATCACAAAAGAGTGCTTTCTATCTGCTTGGATTGCTATTGTTCCATGATTCACTGTGCCACATAAAGGATTATTATTTGCTCTTGAATAAATAATATATATATATATAATTGAGAGATAAGCTGTAATTTTTAAATTTCATTTTTGTCAGGAATATAATTTCCTTTTCATGTCAACATATCCACGAAGACAAGAGATTAATTTCTGAAGTATTTGAAAGTAAAAATGGCTTAAAATTATAACAATGTGGGGCTGGAGTGGTTAAGACCACTGGCTGCCCTTACGGAGGACTCGAGTTCAATTCCCAGCACCCACATGGTGGCTAACAACCATCTGTAACTCCAGTTCCAGGGCAATCTGATGTTTTCTTCTGACCTCCAAGGGCATTGCACAACATGGGTGTACTTATATATGCAAAGGCAATACACTCATACACATAAAATAAAAATAATAAAATATTTTTAAAAATATAACAATATGAATAGAGACAGTAAGTATATTAGAAAGCAGAAGAGAAACCTGTGGCTTCGTGGTTGACTGCTTCTGGAAACTACACATCCATATGAAAAACTGGGCAATTAAAATAATTTTAGTGAATGAAAATTATATACTTGCCACACATCAATACATACTGCACATATCAATGCCTCAAATAGCTACAACACTATTTTAAGCTTATGTCTTCTTCCTAACAGCATATTACTAAATGCTTTGACCACTTTCTTGCCAATATTCTTTACCGATATTTTGAGGTACAGGTCAAAAATAAACTTTGAACAGATAATTTTGCAGTGGTTACCTTATTAATCTGTTTTAGGTACAGAGTTTTTGAGATCTACACATAGTTAACAGTTACCTACCTAGTACTGGGTGCCCAACCACAGTTCTAAGCATGTCATATATAATAATTCTCAAAACAAGCAGCTTAGATGGAACAATGGGGACAGGGGAGTGCACCTATTACTCAGCAATCATCAGTTTTTATCTAAAATGTCCACACGCAGCCAGAATATCAAAAGATGACAAAACAATAAATGCCTACAGCTTTTTCCTCTATATTAACTCCCTATCTGTAAAAGACAAATTACATTTCTTTTTTGATTGACAATTGGTTCAAATATTATCTATGAATAAAGCTTAGAAGGAAGGGTGAATTAATACCTTTCTTTTACACCAGACACGACTAGCTCATTTACTTTAATGACAAGAAACAGTGGACTAAATTAGGCCATAAAAATCTAAATGGTCAATGGACATCTGCCATCCTATACTGGAACTTGGTGAATGGTTTTTCTGTTCGTTTAAACCTGTCATTGTTATTATTCAGAGTTTCCAAAAGAATTAAAAAGAAAAGTAAAATAGGGAAAGTCAGAAGCTGCAAAGTATTGCTGAGTGCCTTCATTTGAGGAAAGAGACCATGCAGGAATGAACTCTTCCCCAAAGGGTGTGAAGATGTCTGTAAACATAAATTTAGAAAATCAATTAGAATAAAGGCACAAAGGATTTCGTATGAAATGAAAGCTTATAGGACATTAGAGAAAACACTATTATGTTTTCACTGTAGATTATACAATGCCCTTGGATACCCACAGGACCTACGTACACTGTAGACAGAAAAATGCTAAAACAGACAAAACAGCTGTTGCTTATGTTAATAACAAATGATTTATAGGCTCATAACTATTGCTTTGGCAAAGAAGCCCAGAGAAACCTAAGTCTACATTACTTTCAGGTTAAATTTTGTAGGTCTCACCCCTTCTCAAATGAGTTATGACACCAGTATTCTTATGATATTGTTCCTCACTCTCCAATCCAATTTTGCCCAGGCACTAAGCACACCTAAGTAATGCTGAACCTTCACTTTGGTTCACTATACTCAAAGGATAAAGTCCAAACTCAGCACTGCACATCCACCCTGGACGATGTTCTCCCAAATGTGCCATTCATGAGCAGTACTTCCATACTGTCCACCAAGCAACTCATATACCTCACCTATGGATGGTAAAATCCAAACCTACTTGAATGCCTGGGTTCCTACAGGTGCAGAGTCACTTCCTCAAACACCATGCCATTTTTGTCTTGTATCCTTGCATAGGTGGCTCCATCTAGCAGGAATCCTCTCCCTGATTCCCATTTCCTCTGCCTGATCAAATCCATCCTTCAGGGGTCACATTCTCCCCCTTGGATGGGGCCAGAAGCTTTTTAGATACGGCACTGTGCTCCTTAGCTAAACTAATGAATTGCTTGCTTTATATCACCTTCTAGCTGAGTGACCTTGGGCAAGTTCATTAATTATCCTGAGTCTGTTTCTTCATATCCTGAAAGTCAACATTAATTTGCTGTCACAGTGAAATGAAGCATCTCACAATCACTTTGTGAACAGTAAGGCACCATACCATGCAAGCATTAGAATGTGTAAGCATAAAGCAAAGAGCATACAGTATTCTTCTAAGGTTAATCTACGGGTAAAATGCATTTTCTAGTTCGAGCTCCCTTTTCAAGGATGCCCCGACTTTTAATCCTGCTTTCTGACTACTAAGTTCTTGTGTTTCTATCTTCAGGACAAACCCTGCAGTGATGTTTGGATCATTTTTTTAAAAAAATTAAGTGGGAAGTCTCTGAGAAATAAGGATTTTCCTTTTCCCCCATATTTCCTAATATATGCACAAGAGTACTGTGCTAGCAAATACAGTCACTAACATGAAAGTGAATGGATGAATGCAAGTATCTTGTCCTTAGTAGGCTTATAATCAAAAGGGTGACATAACAGATTCCACACGAATTTGATCTTAAAAAAAAAGGAAGAAATGCTTACAGTGTCATCAAGAGCAGCAAGAAAGTTCCTGTTATGCTTACTTTATGTGACGATTTGACAATGTTATATTTGCTATCTTAGATACTTGCAATTAATGTATGCATATTTTGACATTATCTGAATCACGGATGCAATTCAGTACTTAGTTATTGGATATCTATTGCACTAGGTTTTACGAGCCCAGAAATAAAGGTGATGGACTCTGCCCGAAGGCACTGAATATAATAAATAGAAGCTAAGCCATCAAACATATAATACAGGACAGAATGATGTAAGGCGTATGGAGGACTAAAGACAGGGAAAGTCATTTGAGTTAGGGCACTGCACCCCATAAATCACACATTCCAAATCATTGATTGCTAATAGTTTCTGTTAATTCCTATTACGTATCACATTTATTAATATATGCTGCGTGCCATCGCAGATATATCTGGATTGCCTTTCTCCTTAATTTTATGCCTACTTGTGTTACTGAGGAATGTTTACATTCACATCACACATACATGCTGAGCACTGTTCAGAGACCTTTACCACATTCCCATTTTACAGATGAGGAAACCGAGGTATAGGTCTTGCAAGTCTTCAAGGTTAAGATGCAAAAATAAAAACATGTAAATGAGGTCTTTAGAGATGCACGAATATTCCACACAGAGTGCGCGCACCCACTCGCCAGAACCGTCTCCTGCAGTGCTCTTCTCCTGCCCAAGGCACCCAGGGCGAACAACATACCACGTAGCCTTTCCTTTCCCGCCAGGGCTTTTTCTCTTCCTGTGTCTCTAATTGAACTGTTGATTCTCAGGCAGACATTCTGAAAACCTTCCCACTCCGGTACATGTTATTTAAATCACAGGCGCTTCGGGGTAACTGAGACCGAATCGGATATCCAGGTGGACAAAGCCCCGGGGATTGGGGCTCCGTTCCTGGACCTCCTCCAGGGGATGGCAGCAGCACTCCGTTCACCCAGGAGGCGCCATCCCCGGCGGAATCCTCTCCCCCGACCCCGGGCAGCTCAGGCTCTGCCATCTGCTCCGTTACCCTTCACCTGCCGGCGCTCTGCACACCCGCTTCTTAACCCGACCAGCACCAGGCCTCACGCGGCCAAGTCCCCAACCTGGTCCAGCGCGCATCCCGGCCGCAGGCTCAGCTCTCCCCGCCCCACCCCTGGCCCGCCACTTACGATTCCAGTACACCGGGTAGCACTCTCCTTGAGTGACATCCACCTCGTACAAGCCGCCCCGCACACACACCGGCTCGATGGTCACCAGCTCCTCCATCTCCGGCTCGTGCCCTGCCGTGCTCCGGCAGAAGCCGCAGGCGCGGTCCTCGTCGTTCTCCTCGTCGGAGCCGGAGGCCGGGTCGCCATCCTGGGCCTCGGCCCGCTCCTGGGCGCCCGTGGTCTGCACCAGGGTCCGGAAGGCGAGCTCGATGCGGAGAGAGTCGTAACCGATGAAGGGCTTCCAGGTCTTCTTGTCCTCCTTGTAGAACCAGCGCACCTCCTCTGGGCCCAGCTCCGTCACCACCTCGTAGCGGTGTCGGGCGGCCGTCCCGCCCGGCCGGGCTCGCTTCCTCTCCCCGGGACCCCCTCCCGCCGCCCTGCCGCCCCCCGAGTTCGCGGCCACTAGCGGCGGCGGCGGGGGCTGCGGCGAGCTGCTGCCGCCGCCGCTCTCGCCCTCGCTGTAGTAGCGCAGCGACGAGCCCGACTCGGCGGAGCTGAAGTCGTAGTTCTCGTCGCTGAGACACGAGTCCAGGGCGAGGTGGCCCAGGTCGTCGGTGCCGGGCGCCAGGTGCAGCGGCTCCCCGCGCAGCAGAGCCAGCGACACGCTGCCGTCCGCCGGCTCCCCGCCCGGCAGGTGCTCCAAGCAGGAGCCGCCGCCGGGGCCGAACGCGCCAGCCGCGTCGGAGCACAGCTCCCAAGCGCTGCCTCCGCTGCCGTTACGCTCGGGGCTCCGCGGGACTCCGCGGCCCGGGTAGTTCATGCCGCCGAGACGCCGCGGGCCCGCGCTTCCGCCACAGACACATCCGACGCCGCCGCCCTCTCCGCCGGGACTTTCTAATCTTTCAAAGCCAGAGCAGGGCAGCGGCACTGGCCGCCGCGGCGTTCCGAGACCCACCCCATTGTCGCGCACTCCCAGGGTGGACGGAGCCCTGGAGAGACCACGCCCCGCGTCCGCCGCAACGGCGTTCTGAGGCCCGCCCCATTGTCGCGCACTCCCTGGGTGGGCGGAGCCCTGGAGAGGCCACGCCCCGCGTCCGCCGCTGCGGCGTTCTGAGGCCCGCCTCACTGTCGCGCACTCCCAGGGTGGGCGGGGCTCTGCGGAGGCTCCGCCCCGCGGCCGCGGGCGCTTTTTGCGAAGCTCCAGTTCTACGGGGTTCGCTGGGGATGGGCAGCTCCTCAGCCGCCTGCGCCTGAAGTGCGGGGTAGGCCCAAGTCACTTGCCATCCTTGCCCTCCTCGTGGCCCTGCTTCAGGCCTCGCCGCGCAGTTGCCCCATGCTGCAGGAGGTGAGAGCCCAGCTGGAGTGCGGCTTTTCCCTGATGATCTTTACACATTTGGGGCAGGGGCCTCCGGGGCTGATTGAGCTGCGTGCCCTGGAGGGCCCTCCACTCCCCCATGCCTGCTGCTCACCTCT
Organism: Nannospalax galili; assembly: GCF_000622305.1. Classification (NCBI taxonomy): domain Eukaryota; kingdom Metazoa; phylum Chordata; class Mammalia; order Rodentia; family Spalacidae; genus Nannospalax; species Nannospalax galili. Next base: position 8,624,132 of record NW_008343385.1, on the reverse strand, counting down.
GCAACACCCGCTACTCCCACTCAGAAACTGGAGCAACCTCCCTGTGTGGCACTTATTAATTGGTGTTGCTTATTTCCCTGTGCTTACCTTTCTTGTTTTTTCTCCACCATAGTAAGTCCTAGATGGAAACCTAGTCCCTGTGTCTCAGCCTTTCCCATACAGTGGGTGTACATTTGATGATCCTAGATAGTAAAGATGGTAAGGCCAGCCAGGTATGCTAGAAAGATTATTAGCTTGAAGAAACAACAAAAAATTTAGGTTCGAGGCTCAGCTTTGTTAACTCGGGCAAGTCAGTTTAATCTCCTTGTTCTGTTTTCCTCATTTCTAACTTTTAAGAGATTACTGAAGCAGATAACCTCTAATTCTCTCTAGCAATAGTTCCAGGGATTTGTTTTGTTTTGTTTTAATGCATCTCTAATTCTGTAACTCACTTTCTGGGATTGGGGTAAGTGTTGAGGCTACCATATAAGATACTTTTTGCTAGTAATTCAAGAATAGACAGTCTTCACTGTTTCACTCTGGGACTCAGGTCAGTGGGGCAAGTTTTCTTGCTCTTGGGATGTAACCTGTCAGATTATTCAGTCATTATTTAAATCAGGATCATCTCTAGTATGCACAGTGCTTTTGTAAGACTTTGTAAAAAGGCACTGCTTCCTGTGGACAGATTCAGAGTGATGGAATTCATGGCGTGGCAAGCAGAGGAGCTCGGCTGGACTTTCTGCCTTGATTGTGCATTTGGCTGGGTAATCTTGTCCAGTGAACAGCTTGTTCATTTCTACAGTGCAGTCCTCATAACAAAGCATTCATACAGCTGTGAGTATCTGCAGCCCAGAACTTTGAACTATTGCTATTCACGAAGGTACTGATTATACACTTTTGATATTTACCTATGTGCCAGGCCCCTCTGTGCTGTCTTCTGGTACAAAAGAGAATGCGAGAAACCAGGTTCCTTCTCTAGGAATCTATAGTTTAGTCAGGGATATAGATAAGTAAACACATATTATAGTACAATGTGATTTAAAATAGTGGACATGACCCATTTGAAATATTTGTCTTTCTTGTTTCAATGTAGCCCAGGCATTTAGCCCTTTATGTGTTAGTGGTTAGATTATTTTAGCAAAATTTTAACTCCAGAATGACAGTTTCTGTTAATGATTATTACCCTCTGTAAAAAAAAAAAAAAAAGGACTCATTGCCTTGTATTGAATGTTTTTATAATTTAAGTGTGCTAATTTAGTTATTTTGAGATTATCTTCATGGTCCATTGGATAAGGCTACATAGATAGGTAGCATAATCTTAAAGTATGTGTTTAGTCTCATTTTATGCAGTGGTACTAATATGATACCACGTTACATGGTACTTAAAGCATTCATTTTAGGGATCCCAACTGTTCTGACAACCTGTTCCTTCAGAATTCTCTCAGAACTCTGCCCTGGAATAAGAGCTTGCTCTTTCTTTTATTGTAGCATTGTATTTAGCATGAAATGTGGGACAAAAAGAGAAACTTTTATCAGAGGATGATCCCTTCTGAACCCTATTGGCCTTGAATAGGATGCACACAACCACAAACAGGTGTTATCAATTTAATCCCATCTATTGGTTTCATCAAATACCAGCTGTCTGCAGTGTTTGATTAACAGCAAAACATATACACAAATATATATGCATTGTTCTGGGCCAAGAGCAAGGAAGTCAGGAGCTTTGTGTTTAGGTTACAGTAGGAGCTCAAGGCTCAGAGAGCTTGTCTACATTATAAACAAGCTCAAATAAAATTAACTTTTTGGTTACAAGGTTAAGAAAAAATCATTTGTCTAGATCTAGCCCATATTGAAAAAGTCATTCCTACAGTTCCCCCCTTTGTTTTATAAATGAAAAGGCATGTAAAGGTCATGCTCACAGTTTTAATCCAGGCAGCAAGAAAAAGTTGTTTCAGACTCTCTCCTGACCTCCCTCTCAATCTAGAGTACCTTCGTGAGAGAGGTCAGTCAGTATTTGTGACAGTTGAGCTTGCTATGGCCCTGTAGAAAACAGCTTGAATTGGGCACCAGGCTGACTGAGCAAAAGACATTTGAAGATACGGTATCTATTTGCATATGACTGCGTGTGTTTATTTTCTAGCCACATCAAGACTAGGGTTATAAAATTGCTTTTCTCAACTTTCTTTTCTGCTTTAAAAGGTTATCTGAGGTTTCCTGCTAGAATCCTTTTGCTTTCTAGAGCATCTTTTCAGATTATATGATCCTGATAGGAAGGTAAAGGGTCAGGCCTCCATTCCATTCCCCAGTAGCAAGAACAGATGTCCAGTGGTTTCTCAGCACATCTTTAGTGTGCTAATGAACACAGCCCTCTCTGAACTGCCAGGGCATTAGGCAACAAATTTGACAGTCCTTTAATACTTACCCAACACTAACCCTCTTTCACATAAGGAAATTAAGCATGACTGATTCAGACTTCCGGCATTTGTGAGCTTGGTGGATATGGAACCAAGCCTGGGGGAGTGTTAGTAGGGGAAAGAAGAGAAAAGCCAGCTACAAAAGAAAAAAACCTCCTTGCCTCATCCAACTATCCTTCTTCCCATAATGCTCTAACAGGGGTTATGTGCAACAAAGACCATCTTCCCCTTCCCACTTCTCAGAAGCTACATGGTCTTTCAATCTTGTTTCTATTTTCAACTTAATCTGTTTTCATCTGTGGAAAAATACAAGGATAGCTCTATTCCATGTGATTATTGTGAGCTAATACCTCACATTTAAACTTGAAAATGGCGTCAGCCAAACGGTATGGACAGAGTACATGAGTTTATAATGAAACCTGCATTATCTGTTGTATCTACTGCTTGATAAGCTGTCAATTGTGTTTGAACTTTACTCTTTTTTTTTTTTTTCCTTTTGAGATAAGATCTCCCTATGCAGCACTGGCTGGCCTGGAAGTCACTATATAGACCAGGCTGGCCTTGAACTCAAAGAGATCTGCCTGCCTCTCCTTCCTGGGTGCTGGGATTAAAGGCATATCCCACCAAACTCAGCTGAACTCTACTTTTTAGTTTTAGGATTGCTATTTATCCCATTTCCTTAAAATGAAAGTGTGTTTTAGGCCACAGAATGAATAGCCACATTCTGGCCTGAAGCAGGGAGCAGTCACCAGACCCCATTAGGTGTCTACCAAGTTTCAAGCTGTCTACTAGCCTCTACAGTGAAGTCTCAGTTCAACAGTATCTTCCAATAAAAACACAGTGGTGAGGCTGGAGAGATGACTTGGCCATTAAGAGTGCTTGCTGCTCTTTCAGAGGACTAGAGTTTGGTTCCCAGCACCCACATCAGCCACACAACTGCCTATAACTCCAGCGCTAGGGGATCCAATGCCCTCTCCTGACTTCTGTGGGCATCTGCACATATGTGTGCATATACACATACAGGCTCACCAAATGAAAATAAAATACATCTTTAAAAATTAATGCTCAAATTTTTTTTGAAAAAAGCATCTTTTTAATTCCTAAGAGAAATGTGACTTTAATGTGAGGATCTCTGCAGCACTACACAGAGGTTTCTGTCTCTAAAGACAGATCAATGAAACCAAACTTTAGTAGAAGTGTAAAAATGTTATAGGACTACATAATGAATAAAATCATCCATCCTTCCACTTATTCATTCAACAGATATTGGTCTAGTGCTCTTGTGAAGATGTTTTTGTTTGTGCACTTTTAACTGAAATCACACTTAAAATGTAGAATTATCAAATACATTTGCTTACAGATTTGTAAAAGGGCTGTCCATAAAACCAAACTGTACTCACAAAACTCCATAGAAATACTTCAAGTCCCATAAAAATGTTCTTTTTGCAAGTAAAGCTTAATTGTGTTGAGGGTATATCTATATCTATATCTCTCTCTCTATATATATACATATATTTAGTTAAAGAAATAGAAATTAATACAATATTGATGTATATAACATGGGGCAAGCCCCAGAATAAAGATGATTTGATTTGGGATATTACTGTCCTTTCATTATTAAAAAGTGATTTAGGCCATAGACATGGTTTGCTGTGAGGCCTGCTGTAGGTGTCTTTGATGACTTCTGTGCTCTGAGATTTTTTTCCTACCTCATCTAAGACATAAATTATTCATAAAGTATATGGCATATGACTCATATGAGCCTTCAGGAAAAATCATAGACAATCATGCTAAGAGAGATTATACTTGTATGTTTTATTCTGATTTTCATAGAAAAAGTTGAGGAAAGAAAATCTTTACTATGTTGCAGTAAAGATTTTTACTAGTGATACTCTGGTTAATTTGCAGAGATATTTTATTGGCAGAACCCACCTACCATTTTACAACTACTGCTTGAAGAAGTAAGTTTATCCTTATGTCAGTGTTTCAGATTTTAAGGTTTCAACTTAAACAAAATATTCTAGACTCACAAGCCCATAAACTCCTATTTATTCTGTTGGGTTTCTGAACCATACATGAAAGCCATGAGTATACTACCATTGATTAAATTAAAGGGAGTGGTAGGAATGCAAGATTCTTTACATTTTAAATATTAAACAACCTGTATTTTAAATATAGGAAATGAGAAATCATGGCCTTCCATTTGAAACTCATTCTGTTTTCATGTTTTAGATTTAGAACTTCAGATGCAATCTGATTCTTAATCATCAAGTGCTTACAGTTCTTCAGTTGATTTTTATTTCATTTAATATGTATTTTAAAATATGTATTTTTATTTGCTTATGTGTATGGGTGTATTGCCTGCATGTATGTAAGAACACCCATGTCATGCAATGCCCACAGAGGTCAGAAGAGAGTATTGAATTCCCCTGGAACTGGAGTTACAGATGGTTGTTAGCCACCATGTGGGTGCTGGGACTTGAATCCCAGGCCTCTGTAAAAGTAATCAGTGTTCTTAACTGCTGAGCCATCTCTCCAGCCCTGTTAATGTATGTATGTATGTATGTATGTATTTAGAGTCAGGGTTTCACTGAGGTAACTCTAGGCCTGACCTGGAACTATATAGATCAGGCTGGCCTGGAACTCAGAGATTCCAGATGTTGGAATTAAAAGTGAGTATCATCATTTTTGACCAGATGAGCATTAATGTTACTTACTTCTTAATTTAGGAATTATAAATTTTGATTACTCATATCTCTATCTTAGTCCATTTTGTGTTATAATAATATCCAAGACTAAATAATTTTTAAAGAAAGGTTTATTTTGACTTACAGTTATAAAAAAAGTGAAGTCCCACAGCATGATGCCAGCATATACTGGCTTCTGGTAGAGGGTGGTCCATATCATGGTGAGAAATGGAAAGAGGAAGCAAGTGTTCTGGAGGGATCATATGTTTAGAAGAGACCTACAAGAGGCACCAGGCTCACTGAATAATCACTTGCTCTGGGTTAATAGTAGGTGGCTAACCAACCTTTGAGAACTAAATTACTTCACGAGGGTGGAGCCTCCCTGGCCCAATTACTTATTTATTTATTTTATTTATTTATTATTTGTTTATATTTTATTTTTTGGTATTTTTGAGACAGAGTCTCCCTGTAGCCCCAGCTGGCCTGGAACTCACTGTGTAGACCAGGCTGGCCTTGAACTCACAGAGATCTGCCTGCCTCTGCCTCCTGAGTGCTGGGATTAAAGGCATCCACCACCACACCCGGCTTATTTATTTTTACCTTTTGTGTAAGAGTGTTATGCCTGCATGTATTTAAGTGCACCCTCGTCATGCAATGCCGGAGGAGTTCAGAAGTGGGCTTCAGATCTTCTGGAAATGGATGTATCTAAGGTTGTTAACTGCCATGTGGGTCCTGGGATTTGAAAAAGCGTCTTCTGCCAAGAGCAGCCATTGCTTTTAACCACTGAGCAATCTCTTCAGCGCCCCCTCCCCCAATTACTTCCTAAAGGTCCCACCACCTCTTTCTACTTCATCTTGAGGAATTAAGTCATTGCACTGAGAAATTAAGTCTCAACAGGAGTTTTAGAGCAAACCAGATTCAAACTGTAGCGTTAGGTTAGAAATTATAAACCAGAAATCTTGAGATGATTTGAAGGATGATGTAGAAGACAGTATGTTTTCTAAGGATGCTATAAAAATTTCAACAAACTGCGTGTTTTAAAATAACAGAAACTTACTCGCTCACGGTTTTGGAAGTTGAAAATTCAAAATGGCGGTTTCGGCAGGTTTGGTTTCTCCTGGATGCTCCAGGCAGAAACTGTTCTGTGTCTCTTTCTTACACTTCTGGTTGTTGCAACACTGCAGGTGTACGTTGTGCTGTTTGGCTTGGCTTGTAGCTGTATTATTTTAGATTATGCGTCTGCCCTTTTATGGCCCTAGTCTTTTCATTTAGAAAAAATTTTTAAATCATATTTGATTTTGTGTGTATGTGTATATTTGGGCGTGTGTGTCCTAGCATCTGTGAAGGTCAGAGGACAGCTTGCAGGATTTGGTGCTCTCCTTCTATCATGTGGGTCCCTGGGATCGAACTCCAGTCATAGGCATTCCAGTCCTAGGCTTGACAGTAAGCTCCTTCACCTACTGAGCCATCTCGACACCGCTCTCCTCTCTGTTACAAAGATATCAGTCATCGAATTTAGAACCCCCTCTAATACAGAATGACATCATCAAGTGATCACACCAACATAGAGAATAAGCATATTTGAATAAAATTATAATCAACAGATGTCATAGAAATCACATGTGGATTGCAGACAGACCTAAATTCAGTTCTCAATTCCATCAGAGTAGCTATGTGACCTTTGAACTTGCATTTCTCATCAGGTACAGAGGAATAATACTTGCCTAACTTGAATGTTATTTAACACCATGAGCATTAACATACATGAGAGCTCTTGTAGCTCCTGTGATTGTTTCCTGTCATACTTGGCAGGAAGCACATTATTTAACAAGACTTTCTTCAAAAAGTTTAATATTTTTTGCTTTTGCTTTTCTTTTACTTTTAAGTCTTACCAAGTAGAATCAGTATATCCAGCATCTAAAGTATCCTGTTTACTTTCATTTCACTCTAGCCTTGTGATTTCTTAGTTGCTTAACCGTCTTCTCAGAACTCTTGACCAATCCACACAGAGGTCAAGGAAAGGAACTCAGCCTCTCAGTCCTGGGAAGGCCTTCTTTTCTGCAGCTGTTCACAAGTCTGTTTTGGTTCCTACTTCTTGGAGAGGCCACAGACCTAACTGCAGGTCCCGTGGAGTCCTTGCACTCTATACTCTTCTCTCCTTAATATTCTGGACCTTCTTAAGGTCAGTGTTCCTGTCGGTGGGGTTTTCTGAACTAGACCTCAGCCTTCTCTTCAGTGTGCTTTAAAATATTCCTTAGAGGAGGTCTAGGGACTTAGAGATTCTTTGGTACCTACAAATTTCTGGTCTTTCTCAAATATCATGAAAAGTATGAGAACCCTGTTATGTATAAATGAATTTTAATAAGCTAAACCAAACTTTCTTGGAGTTTTCTGATTTGATGACTTAGTCGAGCTGAGTCAGGGGTGAAAATAGGGTATTTATTATAATTTTTAGGAAGAAAAAGACGGGGAAACTTTATTCTTACTGACATCTTTCAGTTACTACAATGACTTAGTAATTCTTTCCTACTTAAAAAATGAGGGACACAAGGCGGGGCGTGGTGGCGCACGCCTTTAATCCCAGCACTTGGGAGGCAGAGGCAGGTGGATCTTTGTGAGTTCGAGGCCAGCCTGGTCTACATAGTGAGTTCCAGGATAGCTTGGGCTATAAAGAGACCCTGTCTCAAAAAAAGAAAAAAAAATGAGGGACAGTTGAAATGACTTCTCAAGAATTACAGATTATTAGGAGGCTTTACCAAAGACCGACTTAAATAACTACCTACTGTAGGCCAATGCTATTAAGGGCAATAACAACGGAAACCTTACAGGATTTATAGTTTCATGGGAAAGATAGTAAGTAGAAATTGGTCATGTAAAAAGAGCCATGGGCAGGGTTGTGAAGGGTGTTATGACAGAGTTTTCTATGGGGGATGAGGATAGGAAAAAGAGTTGCTTAAAAAAGGATGTGAAAGATGAACAGGTAGTAACTGAGCACGATGTGTTTCCCGACCCAGAGTCATGGAAGAGCTGGAAGAAGTGGAAGACAGTAAGGTAAAATGAGATGAGTAAATGTAGTTTGCTAGAAAAAGCCAAGCAGTACAAAGGTGCAATCCTCTTAAAATTGCTGGTGCCTAATGTATTTTGAACATCGTGGAAAGCTGTTTTACAAGCTCTTCTTTGAAATGATCATATCACAACGTATTTCAATGATGGGCTTATTTAAGTAATCTCTAGCAATGGTCAGAGATAGCACCTTTCTTAGAACAATCCTACTGTGAACGCTTTGATAGCTCCTGTCACATCTAGCATAGGCTGTGACATATTTCCATATGGTCCATGTGAATGAATCAAGGTACCTGTGATAATATTAGCATCATTCTCATTGGTCCCACAAAGGGCTCATCTTCTGTAAGTACTTGATCTTATTTTGATGGGAAGGCATCACAAAGCTCAACTTATCTTAAAATACTTTCTCATTGGGGTACTTCCTCTTTGGTTTGACATATACTCATAACACAAGTCTGTAGGAACCTGGGTCTTCAGATTTGTATGCTTTTATGTGTGCAACAGAGATGGTCAGACATTTTACTAAGGATAAGTGAGACCATACCAACTTTATTGTCCTAATTTCTAACCTGAGCTCCCCAAGGGAATGACTCAGCTCTGCTTACAATCTGATCTGTCATTATAGTTATCTTCTGAGCCTGCCATGTTCCTTTTCTTCTGGTTTGGGGACACTATGTCCACTCCTGTGCTCTTCCTGGCTTCCAATAGATTGAAGAACCCTCACTGTTGCCTTGCTTTATCCTAGCTCCTTGCTGATATTGGTGCTGACCTTGATGTTTTCTGATTTCTGCTGTCTCCACCATCCACAAGTCAAAGCAGTGCTGGACTGAGTTGAGAGGAAAGAAGATAACTCTCTTCCTATATCTGAGCCATACTTTCCCCCTAGAAACCCAGAGCTCCAGGACTCTGCCTCCAGTCCAGTCACAAAGCTTCCTCTTCAACCTTTCACTCTACTAGTCCCCAGAAGCTACTCTTCTTTCCCATCTTTCATTTTCAGTTTCTTCTGAACCCTATTTTTCCACTTTTCAAACAAACCACAGAAGGACCCCAAGATAAAGCTTGGGGCAAGCCAACAAGAGCAATACGTGATCACATTGTAATAACTAACACCTGTGGTCAAATTAACACCCTAACAAGGTCAAGCATCTTAGTAGTTTCCCCAAGAACTGTTTTTTTTTTTTTTTTTTTTTTAAATTTTCCTGCAAAGATGAAGGAAGAAATTTTCACTTTACTTCACTCTAAAATGACTACTTCCTCACTTGTGACTTACCCAGGTTTCAAAAATCTTAAGGCAAAGGTTTTGCAAAGGCTTCTTTGGCACAAGGAAAATCTGCCACCCAGAAGAAAAAAGATATCTCTATTAACACCCCAAAGTCTCTCAGACTGGCAAAGGCACAAAGGGCCTAAATGCTAAAGACTAGTCAATGTCAGTGCATGAAATACAGTCAGGTCTTTTGTGTTCCCCGGGGGTCCTGGTTCCTCCAAGGGGTGGGGCTTGCTGTGGAGAATTGATTGTGGAGAGTTAGCCGTAAAAGAGGTTGGGCTTGTGGCACCATCTTGAACTGGAGCCCCGGTGAGCTCGAAGAGGGCACAGTAACCGGGTGCGCTCAAGAACAGAATGGCCTGGCACTTACGGACCTGGTGTACCTGGGGTGAGACTGCTGGCCCAGGCATGGGCGAAAGCTAGTGGTGGCTATGGGCTGGCCATGGGAGTGATCTGGAATAGTGGCTCTGAGTGGTGGTGCTGGCGGGCGCAGAGCTAGGTGGCGTGGAGCTCATTGGTGCAGAGCTAAGCACTAGGTATTCGCTTCTTTGTTAAGTCACTCCCCCCCCCCCCCCCGTGGTAATAATAAATTTACATAAAGATATGTTATCTGGTTTGCCTGATAGTGTAAGAGACCCAGAGAGAACTCAGGCAACATCTTTGTATCAAGTTTTACATCTGTGGATCCAATTATTGATAGAAAACAGAAAAAAAATTGCTTGGTGCTGAGCAAAGGCTATTTTTCTTATTATTCCATAAATAATACACTACAACAACTATTTACATAGCCTTCATATGGTATTAAGGATGGTGAGTACTGTGAGTAATCTAGTGGTAATTTAATATGCACCGATGGATGGATGTAGCTTATAAGAAAATACAGTCACTTCTCAGTGTACATGGAAGACTTATTTCAAGGACTTTCCCTCTTTAGATACCAAATCTTAAGATACTCAAGACCCTTTTATAATGTGGTATAGTATTTGTACATAATTTAACCATATCTTTCTATATATGTAATATAATATGTATATTATAAATGCTGTGTAAATAACTGTCACATTATTTAGAAAATGATGAGAAAAGACTGTACATTTTCAGTTATAGACACGTTTTTGTTTTTGCAGCTGTTTGGATCCAAGCTTGGTGATCAGCTTGAGGGTCATCTCTCTTATGCCACTTCACATAAGGGACTTGAGCATCCATGGATTTTGGTATCCTTGAGACATTCTTGAGAAGCCATCTCCCGTGGATACTGAGGGATGATGATTTGAAACTGGAAAACTCTTGAGTAGTTTCATATAAATCTAATAGGAAATGGAAAGAACAGAGAGTAAGAATTTTCAAAAAGATTATTTTTAAAAAGCTTTATTTATTGGGGTCTGGAGAGATGGCTCAGTGGTTAAAACCACTGGCTGCTCTTACAGAAGACCTGGGTTTGAATCCCAGCACCTACATGATGGCTAACAACTGTCTAGTTGTTAACTCCACTTCCAGGGGATCTGACATCCTCTTCTGGCTTCCATGTGCACTGCACAACATTGGTGCACTTATATACTTGCAGGCATAAAGGCATAACACTTATGCACATAAAACATAAATTTGAGGCTGGAGAGAGGACCCAGTAGTTAAGAGCACTGGCTGCTCTTACAGAGGACCAGGGTTTGATTCCCAGCACCCACATGGCAGCTAACAACTGTTTAAATTTCAGTTTCAGGGGATCCTAGGCCCTCTTCTGACCTCTATGGGCATTGCATGACACAGGTGCATTTACATACATGTATGCAACACATTCATAAAATGAAAATAATAAAATACTTAAAAATATATCTTTTTTTTTTTGGTCTTTTTGAGACAGGGTCTCTCTGTAGCCCCAGCTGCCCTGGAACTCACTATGTAGACCAGGCTGGCCTTGAACTCACAGAGATCCACCTGCCTCTGCTTCCCGAGTGCTGGGATTAAAGGCATGTGCCACCATGCCTGGCAAAAATATATAATTTTTTTTTAGTTTAAA
>NW_008343385.1:8595334-8612696 GCF_000622305.1 Nannospalax galili | reverse complement strand
GAGAGAGAGAGAGAGAGAGAGAGAGAGAGAGAGAGAGAGAGAATGTATGTTGTATTGTGAGTGCAGATGTGCATGTACCACGGTGTATATGTGAAGAAGATAACCTTCAATAGTAGTTTCCTCTTTCTACCTTCGCATGGGTTCTAGGGATCAAACTTAGGTTATTAGGTTTGTGTGGCAAGGAGCCATATTGGTGGCCCCTAAAAGATACGTTTTAAAAAATGTCTTTTCGGTGCTTGAGAGGTGGCTCAGTGATTAAGAGCACTGGCTGCTCTTGCAGATGAACCAGGTTCCATTTTCAGCACCCACATGGCAGCTAACAACCATCCATAACTCCAGTTCCAGGAGATCTGATGCCCTCTTCTGACCTCCAAGGGCATTGCATGGCACAGGTACACTTACACACATGCAGGCAATACACACATACACATAAAATAAAATAATAAAAATTTAAAAATATCTTTTCCATTTATTAGTGTGTGTGTGTGTGTGTGTGTGTGTATGTGTGTATGTACCACAGCATACATTTGGAGGTTAGAGGACAACTTTCAGAAGCTGATTTTTCTTTCTACCATGTGGCCATTAGTCTTGCAGACAAGCATCTTTACCCACTTGAACCATGTCTCCGGTTCCTAAAAAAATTCTTGATATGGCTGAGCACGGTGGCACACATCTTTAATCTCAGAACTGGGGACACAGAGGCAGGTGGATCTCTGGGAGATTGAGGCCAGCCTGGTCTACATAGTGAGTTCCAGGCCAGCTGTGGCTATAGGGAGACCCTGTCTCAAAAAGACCATAAAAAATTATTGATATGAATTGTGTGAAAGACAAACTTTTTAAAAAAATTATTGAGAATTTCATACATGTATATAAGGTGTTTTGATCAAATTCATGCCCACTCCCTCCTGCCAACTCCTCCCATATCTCCCCATCACTTTTTTTCTGATAACTTCATGTACTGTTTCTTTTCTTTTTTAAATGGGGCTTTTTGCTACTCTAACATTCCCCCTTCTGGAAAGGTAACTCTAAAATCTTTTAAGGATTAGATTAGAGCTCCCAAATACTTTTGACAATTTTGGCCTTTGGAATGGAGTATGTTGCTAAGAGGCCCAAGGACATTTTGATTTTTAGCCATGAAACTGGCTACTTTTCTTTGGGGGTCTTTTTACCCTAACTGCCTAGTGTGCTGAATAGCTTTAGTGTCAACTTGACACACCTGGGTTGAGGGAGCCTCAATTGGGGAATTTCCTCTACTGGATGGGCCTGTAGCCATATCTGAGGGGCATCTTCTTGCTGAGTGATGTGGGAGGGCCCAGCCCACTGTGGGTGGTGCCACCCCTGGGCAGGTGGACCTGTGTTGCATAAGAAAGCAGGGGAGCAAGCCAGTAATCAGAGTTCCTCCATGGTCTGTGCTCCAGCTCCTGCTTCCAGGTTCCTGCCCTGAGTTCCTACCTTGGGATTCCTGATGAACTGTGATATGGGAGATATAAGCTGAATAAACCCTTTCCTCCCCAAGTTGGTATTGATCAGAGTATTTTGTCACAGCAATTAGAACACCTAGCCAATTCCTACCTCCTATTCTTACAACACCATTCTCTGAAGACGGTACCCAATTTGTGAATAGGGAATCAGGACACAGACCTCTCTGGCTTTTTCCATGCTGAACAGGGAGGGACACAGGGTGAGGCAATTGGAGTACCCTTCAGTGGGTTTATCTAAAAGACTCCCAAATTGCATAACTTTTATCTGTAGGGGAAAAGGAAAGTCCTTGACTGGTGCCTATGAGATGTGGAGGAAAAGTAAAGGCAAGAGTAATTAGCATTACAAGTTCTAGAGAGGGAACTAGAAAAAAGAACAGGAAATTTCAAATGTTTATATCAGAGTCCATTGGAATTTCTTGACCAGAGCTTCCAAAAGCATCCCTCTATTGGGTTCCTCCTCATTTTTCTTTTGTCTGCCAAGGCTGTATTTGAGAGTGATGGATTCAGGATTTGTTTTCAGATATTTTCATAGCTGTTGGAGTGGTTAGAATCAGTGTCAGTCCCCTCTCCAAGGCTTCTAGATAGGGGGACAAAACAAATTTAGCCATCATTTTAGAACAATAGCAGGTTGTCTCCCTTAGCTACAGGTGGGCACTACAGTATTGCAGATCAAGATTTGAAGTCTTACATCTGAGCAGCACTTTCTGATTATGAACAAAATCATCAATGAGAAATAATTGTCTAAATAACTTTTTATATGGACTTAAGCCTAATGTCTGGGAAGTGTAATCCCTTGAACTCTTAAAGATTCTGTATACTTTTTGACTTTCTAAACCCACCCATAGGATAATATAACCAAGAAACTCTAAAAATTGTCATAAATATGATTGTCACAAGATTATAAACCTTAACAGTTATTATACAGGACTAAAAAAATAAGCATCCATTAGAAAACTGAACAAAAGTTAGGAACAGAAAATTAGTAAAAGAGGAAATGAAATCTTGAAAAGTGTTAAAAGAATCAGATTTAAAAAGTTTACCTGGGAACTGGAGAGATGACTGAGAGGTTAAGAGCACTGGCTGTTCTTGCAGAGGACCTGAGTTCGAGTCCCAGCACCCACATGGTGGTTAACAGCTGTCTGTAACTCCAGTTCCAGGGGATCTGAAACCCTCTTCTGACTTCCATGTACATTGCATGACATGAGTATATTTACATAAATGCAGACAACACATTCATGCACATTAAAAAAAAAAAAGTTTATGCTCTGCTTCCCTGGGCTGCATGGCCCGCCAGCCTCTTTCCTGGATGCAGGGGCTGACCTCCTGACCTCTGGGCCGGAGGCCACTACTGCTTCCTGATCTCTTGCATCCAAACAGACCTAGTTCCTACTGGAGGTCCCCAGGAGCCCTCTGGGCTGGGTCCCTCCCTCACTTCCCTCTGCTTCCCTGGGCCTGCACGACCCCCCTCCCTTTCTCCTGGGTAAGTTGATTGAGCCCTCCATGTCTTGACTCCCACAGCCTCATTCACCCTCCCATCTCCCCTGTCTGGCTCTCTTCCTAACCTGGGTGCTGTCCCATTCCTTGTCTTGGTGCCCCAGACACCAGGGGAACCACCACTGCTTCCTGATCCTTTGCATCCAGACCAACCCAGTTCCTTCCCGAGGTCCCCAGAAGCCCTCTGGGCCTGGCCCCGCCCTTGCCTCCCTCTGCTTCCCTGGGCTGCACAACCCTCCAGCCTCTTTCCTGGATGACGGGGCTGACTTTTCGGCTTCCTGATCCTTTGCATCCAGATCAACCCAATTCCTCAGTGCAGTCCCCAGGAGCCTAGGGGATTCTTCCTGCCCCCATCTCCCTTTGCATCTCTGGGTGGCATAGCCACCAGCTGCCTGAGACCAGCATCTTTCCTGGCCCCGCTCTCAGGCCAGTCCAACCCCCAAATTCCTGAGACCAAAATCTTTCCTGGAGGGATCCAGACATTAGAAGAAAGCCTGAGAGCATCTGATCCTTCTCTGACTTGGGCCTCTGTGGGAACTCCTGAAGACAAAAGCAATCCAGCCACTCCAATATAAAATCAAAAGAGAGAACTGGAACAGTTCTTTTCATGCCAAACAGGTTTTCATGCCCAAAAAATAAACCATAAGGCACATAAAGTTTACAAAAAGAAGACCTAAACTTGAAGGCTTGAGTCTCACATAAGAATCAGAAACTACAAAAGAAATTCACATGTCAAAATCACAGAGAAAAAATGACATGAAAAACCGAAATAACATATCCCCACCAAATGCCAATAGTCCTCTAGAGGAGTTCAATGAGAACCCCCTAGAGATAATGTAGGACATGGAACTCAAAAGAACAATTATAAACATGGTAAAAGAATTCGGTGGATTTAAAGAACACACAAACAAATCAAAGACCTGAAGATGGATAGGGATAAACTTCTGAATGAATTCAGAAAAGAGCTAGAAATATTGAAGATTACTCAGGCTAAAATGAAGAGGAAGTGAAACACTCAGTAAGCCAATTAGAAATGACAGGAGAAAGCCTCACCAATAGGATGAATGAAATGGAAAACAGAATATCAAGACTGGAAGATAAAGTGGATGAACTAGACCACTCAAGCAAAGATTATAAAAAATTTAAGAAAGCACAAGAATGGAATATACAGGAATTATGTGACACCATAAAAAGACCAAACTTACAAATCATAGACATACAGGAAGGAGAAGAATCCCAAGATAATGGCATGGACCGGATCTTCAACAAAATTGTAGAAGAGAATGTCCCCAAATTAAAGACATGCCCATACAAATACAAGAAGCATATAGAACACCAAACAGACAGGACCAGAAAAGAAACTCTCCACGGCACATCATAGGAAAAACACTAAACTTACAGAACAAAGAGAATACTGAAAGCTGCAAAAGAGAAACAAGTCACATAGGAAAACCCATTAGGATTACAGCTGATTTTTCAGTGCAAACTATGAAAGCCAGAAGAGCCTGGACCAAAGTATTCCCAGTTCTAAATGACCACAGATACCAACCCAGATTACTATATCCAGCCAAAATGTCTATTATAGTTGAAGGGGAAAGAAAAATCTTCCATGACATAAATAGGCTGAAGGAATTCATGTCCACAAAACCTGCCCTTCAGAGAGTTCTGGAAGCAATACAAAGAGCTGAAGAAAGGAATGACTATACCCAAGGGGTTGCAGAAAGAAATTCAATGAAGGTATAACTGTAGAAAAGTACAGCTATATCAAGAATGTAAACAGAAATAAAAATGACAGGATTCAATACACATCTTTCATTAATAACTTTATTTTTTAGGAGTCCATATGTATAGCTAAAGGCTACATAACAAGCAACAATGCCAGATAGGACATAGCTTCTTTTGAGTTGTTGGCTGTAATGAAATGCTTATAAAAAAATAAATAAAAATAAATAAATCATTTTTAAAAATGTAGGAAACAGCATATTTTAAAATGATATGGAGGTCTTCTTTAAAGGGTAAAAACTCATTCAATTTTTTATCTTACAGGGTTTATACTGAGTTCAATATTGTATAACTGCATTAATTCAACTGTGAACCTAAAAATTTACAGCCACTTTTGAAAGAGATGTATCCTTGCTCTGGAGTATGTTACTGAATATGTTAAAGCTGTAATGAAATGCTTCTTCTAAGCACGTGGTTATTATATTTAAAAAAATGAAAAGATAATAATTCTTCAAAGCATAAAAATTTTCTCCTTAATAATTAGTAGATGTGAAAAACATTACCACTGAAATCTACCTGACGACTTTATATCCATGCTCAGATGCCAAGGAGCTCAGAAAGTAACTGACTGTGATAAGCAGTAATCAGATATATAGAGATTAGAAATGCATGCGCAAACATCTTAGTGTCATTTGCATTAAAAATGTTTTTCTGTATGAAACTGTGTATTTTAATACTGACATGGAGATCTTTTTTAAAGGCCAATTTAATTTTTAATTTTATGTCTTATATGGTTTATACTGAGTACAATATTGTGTAACTGTATTAATTCAACAGTGAACCTAAAATTTTACAGCCAATTTTGAAAGAGATGCATCTTTGCAGATGCATCTTAGCTCTGGAAATTGTTATTGAATATGTCAATGTGCTGTTGTAATGAAATGCTTCTTCTAATTATGTGGTTATTAAGTAAATAATTAAAAAAAGTTTACCTGGCACTTTGATCAATAATGGAATTAATGAAACAAAATTTGCTTGTACTGAATCACAGAGAACCTGGAATGTCATATTCAAAAGAATTAGAATTTACATATAATACTAAGATGTTGAGATGTTTAGAAGGACAATAACACCAACTCAGCAATTGTCTAATTTTTTTTCATTTGTGTGTATATGTGTGTATGTGGTGTGCATGTGTGTGTGTATGTTTGCATGTATGGGGGTGAGCATGCATGTGGATGCGTATACATGTGAAGGCCCAAGTTTGATGTCAAGAATCAACCTCCATTGCTTTTCCACTTTATTCAATGAGGCAGGTCTTTCAGTCAAACCCAGAGCTCCTGGATATGGTCACTCTCCCTACATAGCTTGTTCTGGGGAATCCATTGTCGCTGCCTTTGGAGGATATAATTGCAAGTGGGCCGGTCACCATGCCCACCCAGCATTTTGCTTGGGTTCTGGGGATCTGAACTCCTGCCTGCTGTGCTCAACCACTGAGCAATCTCCCCAGCCTTTGTATTTTTGTTTTTCAAAAGGAAGATTAGTCAGTAGGGCACAGAATGAAGATGAGGGAATGCTTCCAGAAATGGCTGATGTAGTCATGCTGCTTATGACTTTTATGACTTTTTTTTTTATGTATTGTCCTGCTTATTAGACCTTGTTGCCTGCCAAGGGATGCTAAATGTTTCATGACACTTTATATAAAATAGTATCACTTATGTTTCAAATTGAATAGAAGTGAATTTTTAAAAATTTATTATTTTTATTTTATGTGTATGAGTGTAATGTCTGCACGTAGGTGGGTGCACCCGTGTCATGTAGTACCCTCGGAGGTCAGAAGAGGGCGTGGGATTCCCTGGAACTGGAGTTACAGATAGTTGTTAGCCACCATGTGGGTGCTGGGAATCAAACCTGGTCCTCTGAAAGAGCAGCCAGTGTTCTTAATTGCTGAGCTATCTCTCCAGCCCCTAGAAGTGATTTTTTTTTTTTAAAAAAAGGAACTTACCTTTCTACAAACACTAAAAGGCATCAGCATCAAGAATTAGGAAATTTCCAGACAGGTGTGGTGGCTCATGCTTTTAATCCCAGCACTCAGGAGGCAGAGGCAGGCAGATCTCTGTGGGTTTGAGGTCAGCCTAGTCTACATAAGGGGTGCCAGGTCAGCCAGGGCTATTTAGTGAGACTCTGTCTCAAAAAAATTAGGATGTTTCTGTTCCTCAGGTGATCCCTGAGGAACAGATCCTCAAACGACCTTAAGAGTAAAAATAAATTGGTTTATTTGGGCCAATTGTAGGGTCTTAAACACCGAAAAGGAACGTATAACCAAAGATTAAAGGGGTCAATATGGCTTTTTAAGAGTCTGTATGTATAGCTAAATGCTACATAATAAGAAACAATGCCAGACAGGAGATACCTGCCTTTGAGTTATTGGCCAGGGTCACCCAAAAGACTCCCAGACAGTAACCCAGCATAGAACTGGGAAAATGAACAGCAGACCCCAATCTTATCTAAAGGAATATTGACAAATGATTACTACTAGATCAGGAACAGCCGATATTCCTAAAACAATGATCTTTAGATAGGCTGACTAGATTTAGCAGATGGACAAGCACTGGGGAATGGCTGGGGGCGCCAACAACATGGTGGACAGTAACAGGGCTGACAGAGTATATGGGCTCGATGCACACACAAAAAAATCAACAAATTAAAAAAATGACATATTTGAGGAGGAAGCATAAAAATTTACTTCATGTTAATTAGTAGAGGTGATAAATATTACTACTGAAATCTACCTGATGACTTTATATCCATACTCACTTGCCAAGGTGTGATGATTTGAATGAGAATGTCCCCTATAGGCTCCAGGTATTTGGACATTTTGTCCCCACACAGTGGTGCTGTTTTGGGAGGTTTTAGAAGGTGTGGCTATCCTGGAGGAAGCACATCACTGGGGGTGGGCTTATAGAGTTCTTAAGCCTTGCCGGATCTCCAGTTGCCATCTTGCTTGCTTCCTGTGCCTGCCTGATGATGTGAGAGCTTCACTTCTGCTGCTCCTGCTCCAGCCACCTCCAGCCACCATGCCTCCCTGCCATGACAGACTGTAATTCCCCTGGAACCATAAGCGTAAATAAATTCTTCTTTGAATAAGTTGCTTTGGTCAGTGTTTCTGTCACAGCAACAGAAAAGTGACTAATACACAAGGATCTGAGTGTAACCGACTCTGACTAGTAATAATCAGATACATAGAGATTAAAGACACATGTGCAAACATCTAAGCGTTAGTAGCATTCACAATGAGTCTTTCTATAAGAAACAGTATATTTTAAAATGAAATGGAGATCTTTTTTAAAGGTTAAAAACTCATTCAATTCTATGTCTTACAGGGTTAATACTGAGTTCAATATTGTATAACTGTATTAAGTCAACTGTGAACCTAAAAATTTACAGCCACTTTTGAAAGAGATGTAGCCTTGCTCTGGAAATTGTTGTTGAATACATTAAGGTTGTAATGAACTGCTTCTTGTAATCATGTGGTTATTCAATAAAAAAAGTTATCTGGAAAAAAATATTGTTTCTAAAAGCCAAAATTATGATAATCATAGAAGAGAATAAAGTTTGAAAGTCTACTAAAAACAAAAAAAATAGGAATTTCCTGTGTAAAAAGGGGGTCTTTTCCCCTTTTTCACTGCCCATGAAACATAGGGAACAGCCTCCTTCAGGTGGCCATGCCATCTACTTTTAATGGTTCTGTTCCTGGTTCCCTGAGAAAATGAAGCTTTCTTAAGTTTGGAGTTTGGCTTCACCCCAAGGACAAATAGTTTTTTGATACAGTATCTTAAAAATATTGCAACCTTCTTAGAAGATGTCTTTCCCTAAGTGAACATAAATATTATTTCCTTCTTTCAAAGAAATAACTGGACAGTAATTCTGTTTCATTGGCAGTGATATTGAGCAAAACCCCATTTTCCCTGCCCATGTTTCTTTTGTTTACTTCTGTTCCCCAGAGCTCACTCAGGACACAGTGACGCAATGATGGTCACCCTTTCCCCAGCCATGGCTTGCTGTCAATCCACACTGTCAGCTGCACGCAAGTGATGAATGAATGAATTAAAAAATAAGCAAACACATTCTTGTTGCTACTGAATGAAAATATTCTTCAGAACTCCTCCAGGAAAATTACTAGATATAGGCAAAGAATATTCTGGTAATAGCAACTTAATCTTTCTTACTGTAGAGATCTTCTTAGAGGCTTACTGATCCCAGCTGTCCTTAGCAGTGCTGTTCATTTTTACAGAAACGGAAGGAAATACACTGATGTTCTTGAAGGCAATCAGGGAAAGCATGTGTTTCAAAATGTGTAGCTAACAGCAGAATGTAACAATCAGAATGGAATAGGCATGGGACAGGAAATTCAGAGGCCTAGATTCTAGACTGAGGTTTGCCACTGACTGGACATGGGTTCTTTTACCCTTACAGAGTCTGATTTTTCTTATCTGCAAATCTGAGGAAATTGAGCTAAGGTCATTTTAACTGTGACCTTTTATGATTTTCCCAATCCTGAATTCAACACTCATGACTGTTGACAGCATTTTGGCCCTTCTGCAAAACAAGGGCATCTAGAGTGCTAACATCCACCGAGATGTAAACAGGGAAACTTTAGTATGTCCTGTTAACTCGGAGGAAACTGAGGCTATTGAAATGGCAGGGGAAGGGTCCTGGGGGCTGGCTACATTATAGAACCTGCTCGTATGGCCTTATGACTTAGTCTCCTTGATACTTCTCTCATTGTTTCACTCTTGTCTTGTGTTTGTTTTTTTCTATTTTCTGACATCCCTCTTCCAGCCCCGAGCCCTTTCTTTTCTTTACAGTGTTCAGGCTTTAGTGCTCTTGCCAAGGAATTTTCAGAATTTGCGTCTGAAAGAAATGTATTGTAACTCTTGCTAACTGAAATATAATCCCAGCTAATTTTCACATGTTGGGCAAAGCCTCTGGAGCAGGGGGTGGGTGGCTCTGCTCTGGCAGGAGTCCTTGGCACTAGAGTCCCAGGGACAGGATTCTTACACATGCCACCCAAGCACAAGCTCTGTGTGGCCCACTGTCTTAGTTTGTTCTTCATTGCTGTGACAAAACACTCTGACCAGTACCAACTTGGGGAGGAAAGGGTTTATTTGTCTTATATCTCCCAGGTCGCACGCAGTTCATCAGGGAGCCCAAGGTAGGAACTCAGGGCAGGAACTTGGAGGCAGGAGCTGGAGCACAGGCCATGGAGGAATGCTGCTTACAGGCTTGCTCCCCTGGCCCCTACTCAGCCTGCTTTCTTATGCAATACAGGCCCACCTGCCCAGGGGTGGCACCACCCACAGTGGGCTGGGCCCTCCCACATCACTCATCAAGAAGATGCCCTTCAGACATGGCCACAGGCCAGTCCAATAGAGGAAATTCCTCGATTGAGGCTCCCTCAACCCAGGTGTGTCAAGTTGACACTAAAGCTATCCAGTACACCCACACTATGTGAAGCAGCGCTCTTAGTTTGCACCTACGCATGCCTTTTGCCTCTACTTCTTTCTTTTCCTCTTTCTTTCTTTCTTTCTTTCTTTCTTTCTTTCTTTCTTTCTTTCTCTCTCTCTCTTTCCCTCCCTCCCTCCCTCCCTTCTTTCTTTTTTTTTGGCTTTTTGAGACAGGGTCTCCCTGTAGCTACAGCTGGCTATATAAACCAGGCTGGCCTCTATCTCACAGAGATCCATCTGCCCCTGCCTCCCAAGTGCTGGGGTTAAAGGTGTGTGCCACCACCCCCAGCTACTTCTTGTTTCTTAAAAAACATGTTTCTCAATCAAAACATATATTATGAAATTTGCAAAATTTCAATTAAAGTCTACAAAGATGACTACTGAGAAAACAACAGTGACATATTTAGCCAAATTGCAATTTGCTCTGTTAGTCAGTATAGTGGGTATAGATTTTCAGACAGCATATTCAGTTACTCAAGAAACCTGCCCTCTAGAACTTGCTATATAGACCAGGCTGGCCTCAAATGCACAGACAGATCTGCCTGCCTCTGCCTCTCAAGGGCTGGGATTAAAGGCGTGTGCCACCATGTCCAGTTACCTCCTGCTCTCTTATTTTTAGTGGTTCTGCTGTTTGTTTGAAAATTAATCTCAGGGCCTGAGTTATGGGCTTCCCTGTGCCAAGGGATCAGGATGGAGGTAGGGATTTGGGAACATCTGTTTTATCACCATTTCTTCATCCTGGAGCACCTGCCCTGATTGTCAGCACCCTAGTCTGATCTGCTATGGCTGATCAGTGGGTCATTATTACATCTTCCCATCCCAATCTCAAGTCTCTGCAGGCCTGCTAGCCCTCCCTCAGCTAGATTTGGAACCTTGTTTGAGTGCCACAGTGGCATACAGAAAACTTTGTGAGGCTGACTCAGGCCTAAGCAAGGGGAAATATCATGTAACTATTTCTGCTCTCTCACACCTGTCTGAGTGGTAGCAACTGAAGGCCCTAGCAGGCTCCCCACACTCTACCCCTAGAGAGTAAAAAGGGAGCATCCTGGATGCTAGGCTCAGAGGAGGCATCAGTGGTACTAGTAATTACTGGATTATGACTAGGAGAGGGGAGGGAGGAGAAGGAAAAAAACTCTAGAGCAATATCTCAAAATATGCTTTCATAACACCAATATTAGTGACCATATTTAGTCCCTGATTTGGGGCATAAGGAAGAATAAACTAGCAAACTTGTGGCCTCTTCATTCTGAAGTTGTAGTTACAGTAGGGTATTGTTTCAACAATCCAGTACTGTCTACATTAGAAGCAAAATTAGAAAGTGGTGGCATTATCCTGTGCTTCCATTTTCCTTTTCTGTCTGTTTTTGTTTTATTGTTTTCTTCTGAGATGCTTCCTTAATCTCTTAATTGAATTTGAGATCAATTCAGTCATACTAAATATTGCTGTTTTACAAGAAAGAGTGTTTAAATTTCAAAAGAAGACTATGGATAAAGCTTCATTTAAACAAAGGAATGAATCAGTGTAAGTGGAATTTATGACAATTGTAGGAGAGATGTTTTTATTTTATGTGTATGATGCTTTGCCTGCATGTATGCATCATATGTGTGCAATGCCCATGAAGGCCAGAAGAGGGCATCAGAGCCCCTAGAATTAGATTTATAGGCAGTTGTTAGTCCCTATATAGGTGCTGGGAACTGTACCTGGGTCTTCTGAAAGAGCATCAACACTCTTAGTTGCTGAGTCATCTCTTCAGCCCCAGTAGGGGAGAGATTTTTATCTTTTTCTCCCTAGCAGAGCAACTATCATGTAGTTATAATCTTTCCTTTTCCTGAAATGCTGGAACAAATCAGTTAAGAGGGGCATACCTCAAAAAGAGAGCAGTTCCTGAGGCCGGAAGTGGGGATGTGATGTAAGAAGGAACCTACAAAGTCATCAGGGACTGAGTAAAACAGCATTGAGAAGGAGGCTTCTTCTGCTCATACACCGGAGTCGTAGCTAAAATTCTTTCTGAGAGGTATAAATAACATTATCCTCCCCTTTGGTCCCTAGACAAAAGGAGGGTTGTTTTCCTCAAATGACAGTCTGGGAAACCATTGAGTTTGTTGGATTTTGTAGCTAAAATTCCTTCTGGGAGGTGTAAACAATGTCAATCCCCTCACCGCCCCATGACAAACAGAGGCTTGTTTTCCTTCAACTACAGTCTGAGAAACCAGTGAGTTTATTGGTCTTACAGAGCAATGGGGGAGGCTTTACTTGAAGAAGTGTGGGTGCACACCCTCTCCCAAGCTGCACTGGAAAGGCTTTCATTCAAGCATGGATGGTGACTTCCCCACAGCCACACAAATTGGAGAGAGAGAGAGAGAGAGAGAGAGAGAGAGAGAGAGAGAGAGAGAAGAGAGAGACCCTGCCTGAGCTTATATACCCTTAGCCCCTCTCTCTTGTGCAACTAGGGCCAACTGATTGGTTGGGAGGCATGGCTGCCCCTCTTTTCTTGTGGAGTGTAGCAGTGAGTAAGCCTTGCTGTGATGATCCTAGGCAAGCAGGTGCAACCAAGCTTGGGAAGAAGGTATCTGTCCATAGTCTGCAGGTGGGAGGACAGTCCTATGCAACCTGAGTATTCAGACAGGTTGAGGAATAGGAGGGGCTGAGGCTTTCCCATGGCTAGAACTAAAACTGGGGATGGAAAAGGGCGTTTGCTTTATGTATGCCTGGTGTGTATAGCCGGTTTAAAGATGCTGAGTCAGAGGACTGGGAAGATGGCTCAGTTGGTAAAGTGTGTGCCTTGATAGAATGAGGACCTGAGTTTGAGCTTCAGAACCAACAAGGATAAGATAAAGAGAGAGTGAACTGTTAGTTATAGAGAGAGAGAGAGAGAGAGAGAGAGAGAGAGAGAAGAAGAGAAGAGAAGAGACAGAGGAAGAAGAGAAGAGAGAAGAGAGAGGAGCCTAGGCTCAGTGTGTTAGTCCATACTTGTAATCCCAATGCTGGGGAGGCAGAGCTAGGCAGATCCCTGGGGCTCACTGGCTGATCAGTCAGCCTAGCTTATTTGGTGAGTTTTAGGCCAGTGAGAGACCCTGTCTTTAAAAGAAAAGAAAAATAAAGAAAAAGTAGATAGCACAGAAGAAACCACAGATACCTGAGGTTGTCCTCTGGCCTCCACATGCATGTGTGCATCCATGAACACACAAACACACATGTACAGACACACACACACACACACACACACACACACACACTCATACACATAGAGATGCTAAGTCAGAATGGTTAGAGGTCTCTGACAACATGAGGAGGGAAGAGGCTTTTTTATTGTTCTTGTAAAATCCCTTCCACACAAGTGTGCAGGTTCATGATCTGTGATATTGTCTGGCCTCCTGCTGTCTGGCCTGACCTGTGCACACCTTGTTTAGTGTTTCCGTGCTAGATGTAGCAAGTCTCATTGCATCTGTACCTGCTTGGCTAATCCTCCAGTTGTTGACTGGCTATATCCCTAGACTTTGGCATCAATCTTCTGTAATCCTGTTTTGATCTTGGCCAGATATGTAAATGGTGTACCAAGCTTTAGGATTCCTCTTGGATTATTATTATTCAGATGTGAGCACCTTGATGATGGTACCACGACACCTAACTAGTATGATGGTACTCAGGAGAGGAAGTAGAACCCCAACAAAGGTATAAAGACCATGTCCTAATTTCCCCCAGTTGTCTTTATTTGTGATAAAGCTACTAGATACTATTATTTTCACTACTAATGCAGCTGTACAAAATTTCTGTTAGATAAACTTGTTTGTAGTCCTCCCACCACTGATGGCTAGATGAATGAAACAAATAACACATTTCTGTGCCTCCAGTTTTCTGTCTGGTGAATCTTCAGAACACATCTTCAGGATCAGATGCTCCTTAGACATTATCAGCCAGAGGGATTATTGGCTGGTGGTTAACAAAACTTGCTTGGATGATGTTTCTGAGGTGAATGGTAGGTTAAGATGGGCTAACTTCAGACAAGAGGGGAACAGATGCCCTGGAACAAATGCACACAAACCCAGGGCTTTGGATTTAGAAAAGTAACAGGAACTGGCAAACCAGCCGAACAGCTTAAGTGTCCCCGATGGGGTGGTCCTTCCTAGGTAGCACTTCAGAACAGAGTTAATTAGAAAGATCTTTTTACCAACATGCCTCTGTCTTGCACAGAGATACAGGAAAAAGCAGATTGACACCTTGACCACCAGCAGCCAGCATCTGAGCTGCAGAACCAGCTAGACCTGAGTTGTAATCCTACCTCTGTGACCATTAGCTGTGTATTCTTGCACGAATGACCAAATATTTCTCAATTTTAATTTCTTCAGCATAAAATGGAGATTATTTTAGGAGGTTATTATAATGATTTAAGAGAATGCATATGCAGCTTGTGGAGATAGCTCAGTGGTAAAATGCTTGCTGTGTAAGCATGAGGACCTGAGTTTGATTCCCAGAACCCACATAAAAAACGCCAGGTGTGGTGGGGCATTTAAAATACCAGCCCTAGGGAGGCAAAGACAGGTGGATCCTTGGGACTTGCTGGACAGCTAGTCTGCCCTAATTGGCAATCCCCAGGTCCCACTGAGAGATTCTATCTTTAAAAACAAGGTAAATGGCTCCTGAGATCTGACTCCCAAAGTTGTCCTCTGGCCTCCATAGGTACACACACACACACACACACACACACACACACACACACACACAAGAATATACACACAGGATAATGCTTATGCGTATCTTGACCAATAAATGATTGTGTTTATTTCAGTGGAGATCAAATTCTAGTGATCTGAAGTTGGCTGACTGTTTTCCTGGTAATGATAAGCAACACACGCACATGCCTAGATTTGAAAGCCTGGCTCAGGATAGTTTGTGATTGTCAACATGTTCCACGGAGCCCTGTTTCCAGGCTCCATATTTTTTGCCAAGTAGAGATAAATGCTGATTGAAACTGTCGCTCGTCATTCCCAGCAGCCAGGCATCTCCCTAATATCTCTGTCTAACATTCTCAAGCAGGGCTGTTGGGAAAGGCACATCAAGAGTCAGACTGGGACTGCAGCGTTGGCATCACTCTCTGTTCATTCAAAGAAATGTGGCATTCAGCACTGGCTTGGAAGGTTGTACCAGAGGAGCTCAGCTCATTAAATAGTAAAACAGTTCCTTCACACTTCTGCATGAAACAAAGGTTTTACATTTATATGGTATGTATTACCTACTGTTTCATGGGAGTCAGGTCCAGAACTAACCACAGTTTTAATGTACAGTGAACCACAGTTTTAATGTACAGTGCTGCAGCGTAATGGGAAGGGGACTCTGAAAAAAATGCTCTGTACCTTTTCAAGGTCATCTCTGTGGAATCTGTAAAACTTCTGGGAGTTATTGCTGATGTGGAATTTCTCTAAATTCCTTATACCTAAATTCCTTAATGACCAAAGCACTTCAGAATAATAGTTTACTTATCCTTAGTGACCATTAGCATGACAATAGTTTCACAAGGTCTGGCCAGAAATAGGAAGGAGGTTCAGTTTCACTCAGCATCTTCCACTGCCTTTCAGTCACCCATGAATGAATAGTTGATTCAGTTGGGGCCTCAATTGCCAGTTAAATGCCAAGGAGTACTAGACTCACTGCTATCCAAGTCATTTTTATCATAAATTCACCAATGCGAGGCACCAAATGAAGGAAAACAAGCAGAATAATTGTCCATGAGCAAAGCTAAACCTTTGGACAATTTTGCAGAGCCTTCTAAATCCCTGTGAAAATTCCTTCATGGAATGTCAGCAGTGTAGGCATGTTACACGAACAAGGGGGCAGAAGAGTTGTTGATAGTCTAAGTTATTGAATTGCCACTTATTTCTATCTTCTTTCCTCATAGTATAGTTGGAGAGCACTCTATTATAACTCGGGGGTTTCTAGCTATTTGGAATTATGAATCCATTAAATTTTTAAACAAAAACTGGAGTCACTAATATAGGGTGGTCAAGTTTTAATTCCATTAAGTTAACAGTTTAAAAATGTCTCTTTGGCCAATGAGATGGCTCATCAGATAAAGGCACCTGTTGCCACACCTGACTTCCTGAATTTAATGCTCAGGGACACACAGGGTAGAAGGAGAGAACTGACTCCTCCTGCAAGTTGTCCTCTGATCTCCACATCTATGCTGTGGCACAGTGTGCCTACAACACACATACACACAAATAATAAATGTAACAAAATTTAAAATATATCTATTACAAACTATTGACATCATCTTGTGAAGAAAGATATTTGAATATTTAAAAATATTTTATTAGCTGGGCATGGTGGTGCACGCCTTTAATCCCAGCACTCAGGAGGCAGAGGCAGGCGGATCTTTGTGAGTTCGAGGGCAGCCTCGTCTACATAGTGAGTTCCAGGACATCTGGGGCTACAGGGAGAACCTGTCTCAAAAAAGACAAAAAAAAAATTATTTTTTTATTTAAAATTTTTTTATTATATATGTATTTTATTTTTTAGAAGAAGCATTTCATTACAGCTTTAACATACTCAATAACAGTTTCTAGAGCAAAGATACATCTTTTTCAAAAGTGGCTATAAAATTTTTAGGTTCACTGTTGAATTCATACAGTTATACAATATTGAACTCAATATAAAGCCTGTAAGACATAAAATTGAATGAGTTTTTAACCTTTAAAAAAGATCTCCATTTCATTTTAAAATATACTGTTTCTTATAGAAAGTCTCATTGTTTTTGCTAATAATACACTGAGATTTTGGTGCATGCATCTCTAATCTGTATGTATGTGATTATTACTAGTCATAATTGGTTGCACTTGGATCCTTGTTGCCTGTGTATGTCTATAAATTCATCGGGTAGATTTCAATGGTAATGTTTATCACCTCTACTAATTAACATGATGTAAATTTTTATACTTCCTCCTCAAATATAATTCATTTTCTTAGTTTGTTGATTTTTTTTGTGTGTATATCACACATAACATCCCAAACCATCTTATTCATCTGTACACCCACTTCCCAGATGGCAGCCTCCCATAGCATCCCCACCCTACTGGAGCCCATATACTTTGTCACCCCTGTTACAGTCCACTGTGTTGTTGAAGCCCCCAGACATTCTCCAGCGCTTGTTCATCTGCTGAATCT
>NW_008343385.1:8592600-8595002 GCF_000622305.1 Nannospalax galili | reverse complement strand
GTCACATGGGCTTGGGAGGAGCCCCTGGCTCCTTTCTTTTGCCAGTTCCGCCTATGTGAAGATAAGTTAAAGGTCCTGCTCAACCATGGCTGGCTTCGCTTGGAAGCATGGAGGAAATGTTTCCTCTGTTTTGACCCTCCTCTTTGTAGACTGGACACTGGATCAAGTCCATCTGGTGGGGTCTCCATGTCCTCCTGATCAAGAGGACAGGTGACTCATCACAGTTACAGGACATTTGGAGAGATGCTCATAGACTCCTGGAACTAGTCAACCTAGGAGGGCAAGGAACAAAAACTGTCCTTTATGTCCCTCTGATCAAACTAGTACAGGCCTCAAAGTCTGTTAAACATCCAAGAAAGTTATTTCCACCAGGCTGGTACTTTTAATTATTGTGTGCCGTGTAGATAAATCTTGGGCAAAGACCAATTGTTCTCAGATAAACTTTGCCTAGACATATATTTCTTGGTCTGGTATGTATAATTTGTCAGTAAGTTGTTTGACTAATATGGTTCCCTCTGGTTTTTAAAACTAGCTAGGCATTATTTATCTCTTACATTGTCTAACGCCTCCATCATGGTTTCCCCAATCAAGGTGCCCCCATTTTCACCCTTTCTCCCTTAATAATACCCTTCTCCTATGGTTCTACTTCTCTTGAGCTCTTTCTTTCCCTTTATCCCCTAGGTTCCCTGTATACCCTTCCCTCTACCCCCCCCCCCAAAAAAAAACTAACCCAATTTTTATCCATATCTCCCTTATTAAGACCTGCTTCCTACTGTTCTTCCCTTTCAGGTTCTTTCTTTTCCTTTGCCTCCCTGTTTCCATTATCCTGGTTTCTGTGGTTATGTCTGGATACATACTCACTTATCATGGTTTGGTTCTAGGATCCACATATGAGGGAGAACATACGTCGATTTTTTTTCCTGAGTCTGTGTTACTTCACTTAGTATAACAGTTTCTAGTTCCATCCATTTACCTGCAAATTTCATGATTTCATCGTTCTTTACTGCTGAGTAAAACTCCATCATATAAATGAACCACATTTTCATTATCCACTCATCAATTGAGGGACACTTAGGTTGCTTCCATCTTTTAGCTATTGTGAAAAGAGCAGCAACAAACATGGATGTACAAGCGTCTCTGCAATAGGATGAGTTCTTTGGGTATATGCCAAGGAGTGGTATAACTGGGTCAAATGGTAGGTTCATTTGTAGTTTTTTAAGCGTTCTCCACACTGCTTTCCATAGGGGTTGAACAAGTTTGCAGTCCCACCAGCAGTGGATGAGTGTTCCCCTTTTCCCACATCCTCTCCAACATTTGTTATCATTTATTCTCTTGGTCTTAGCCAGTCTGACTGGGGTAAGAAGAAATTTTAAAGTGGTTTTAATTTGCATTTCCCTAATTGCTAGTGATATTGAACATTTTTTAAAGATGTTTCATATCCATCTTTACATCTTCTTTTGAGAACTCTCTGTTCAGCTCCTTAGCCCATCTTGTAATTGGGTTATTTCCTTTCTTGATTCTCTGTTTTTTGAGTTCATTATATATTCTGGATGTTAAACCTATGTCAGATGTGTCACTGGTGAAGAGTTTCTCCCATTCTGTGGGTTTATTCTTCACTTCCCTGGTTGTCTCCTTTGATGTACAGAAGCTTTTTAGTTTAATGAGGTTGCATTTGTTGATTCCTGACCTTGTTTCCTGATCACTTGATATCTGGTTTAGAAAACCCTTTCCTACACCTATGTCTTGTAGGTTTTTGCCAATATTTTCTTCTAACAGCTTCAGAGTTTCAGGCTTCACATTGAGACTTTGATCCATTTGAAATTGACTTTTGTGCAAGGTGGAAGATAGGGGTTAATTTCATTCTTCTACAGGTGGAGATCCAGTTTTGCCAGCACCGTTTGCTGAACATGCTGTCTTTCTTCCAGTTAATATTCTTGATCTCTTTTATCCATTTGAAATTGACTTTTGTGCAAGGTGGAAGATAGGGGTTAATTTCATTCTTCTACAGGTGGAGATCCAGTTTTGCCAGCACCGTTTGCTGAACATGCTGTCTTTCTTCCAGTTAATATTTTTGATCTCTTTGTCAAATATCAGGTGGCTGAAGTTGCACGTACTCATATTTGGGTCTTCAATTTTGTTCCATTGATCTATGGGTCTATTTTTGTGACAGTACCATGCTGTTTTTATGACTATAGCTCTGTAGTATACCCAATTTCAGTCACCTGATATTTGACAAAGGTGCCAAGAACACACAATGGAGGAACAACAACATCATCAACAAATGGTTCTGGAAAAACTGGATCTCCACCTATAGAAGAATGAATCTAGATCCTTATCTTTCACCTTGCACAAAAGTCAACTCCAAATGGATCAAAGACCTCAATGTGAAATTGGAAACCTGG
>NW_008343385.1:8589674-8591235 GCF_000622305.1 Nannospalax galili | reverse complement strand
GCATTGCTTTTTTTTTTGTATTGTTTTCTTTGTTTCTATTTCATTAATTTCTTCTCTGAGTTTTGTTATTTGTT
This sequence comes from Nannospalax galili, assembly GCF_000622305.1. NCBI lineage: Eukaryota > Metazoa > Chordata > Mammalia > Rodentia > Spalacidae > Nannospalax > Nannospalax galili. The sequence goes on along the minus strand of NW_008343385.1, from coordinate 8,591,161 downwards.
TTCATCTACTAGGTCTGGGGTTGGATTTCATTTGTTGTTTTTCAAGTGTCTTGAGTTGCAATGTTAAGCCATTTATTTGTGTTGTTCTTGATTTTTTAATGTAGGTACTTAGAGCTATAAACTTCCCTCTAAGGACAGCTTTCAGCATGTCCTAGAGGTTTTTTTTTGTGTTGTATTGTCCTTTTCATTTAGTTCCAGGAATACTTTTATTTCTTTCTTAATTTCTCTTTTAACCCATTTATCATTCAGGAGTCTGTTGTTTAATCTCCATGTGTTCATGTGATGACTAGTGCTTCTTCTGGTGTTGATTTTAAGCTTTATTGCATTGTGGTCTGATAGAATGCATGGAATTATTTCAATCTTTTTGTATTTGTTGAGGTTTGTTTTGTGCCCCAGTATATGGTCAATTCTGGAGAAGGTTCCATGGGGTGCTGAGTAGAAAATATATCCTTTGGTGCTTGGGTGGAGTACTTGGTAGCTGTCTGTTAAGTCCATTTCATATATGGTATTGTTTAATTCAGATGTCTCTGTATTAACTCTCTGCCCTGTTGACCTATCTAATGGAGACAGTGAGGTATTCCCTACTATTACTGAGTTGGGGTTAATCTGTGTCTTAAAGTCCTGTAGTGTTGTTTTTATGAATTTGGGTGTACCAGAGTTTGGTGCATATATGTTAAGGATTGTAATATCTTCTTGGTTAATTGTTCCTTTGATCAGAGTGAAGTGACCCTCTCTGTCTCTTCTGATTAGTTTTAGTTTAAAGTGTATTTTGTCAGATATTAGAATTGCTATGCCTTCTTTGTTCTTGGTACTATTTGCTTGGTATATTTTTTTCCATCCTTTCACCTTAAGGTAGTGCCTGTCCTTGAAAGTGAGATGAGTTTCTTGCAGCCACCAAAAAGATGGATTTTGTTTCTTTATCTGTTCAAATAGTCTCTGGACAAGAATTCCTTCAGCCTATTTATGTCATGGAAGATTTTTCTTTCCCCTTCGACTATAATAGACACTTTGGCTGGGTATAGTAATCTGGGTTGGCATCTGTGGTCATTTAAAACTGGGAATACCTTGGTCCAGGCTCTTCTCGCTTTCATTGTTTGCACTGAAAAGTCAGCTGTAATCTGATGGGTTTTCCTTTATATGTGACTTGTTGTTTTCCTTTTGCAGCTTTCAGTATTGTCTCTTTGTTCCGTAAGTTTAGTGTTTTTACTATGATGTGCTGTGGGGAGTTTGTTTTCTGGTCCTGTCTGTTTGGTGTTCTATATGCTTCTTGTATTTGTGTGGGCGTCTCTTTCTTTAATTTTGGGAAATTTTCTTCTACGTTTCTGTTGAAAATCTGGTCTATACCATTATCTTGAGATTCTTCGCCTTCTTGTATGCCTATGATTTATAAATTTGGTCTTTTTATGGTGTCACACAATTTCTGCATATTCTATTCTTGTGCTTTCTTAAATTTTTCATAATCTTTTCTTGAGTGGTCTTGTTGGTAC
>NW_008343385.1:8578029-8589332 GCF_000622305.1 Nannospalax galili | reverse complement strand
TTCCATGTCCTGCATTATCTCTAGAGGGTTCTCATTGTACTCTTCTAGAGGACTATTGGTATTTGGTGGGGATATGTTATTTTGGGTTTTTATGTTAGTGTTTTTTTCTCTGTGATTTTGACACGTGAATTTCTTTTATAGTTTCTGATTCTTGTGTGAGACTCAAGCCTTCAAGTTTAGGTCTGCTTCTTTTTGTAAACTTTATGTGCCTTTGTGGTTTACTTTTTGGGCATGAAAAGATGGTTTGTCTAAGCTTCTGGTTCTCTCTTTTGATTTTATATATGAGTGGCCAAATTGCTTTTGTCTTCAGGAGTTCCCACAGAGGCCCAAGTCAGATGAGAATCAGATGCTCTCAGGCTTTCTCCTAAGGTCTGGATCCCTCCAGGAAAGATGTTGTCCTCAGGAATTTAGGAGTTGGACTGGCCTGGGAGCAGGCCCAGGAAAGATGCTGGTCTCAGGCAGCTGTTGGCTATGCCACCCAGGAATGCAAAGAGAATTGGGGGGTGGGAAGAGGCCCCAAGGTCTCCTGGGGACTGCAGGGAGGAACTGGCTTGGTCTGGATGCAAAGGATCAGGGAGCAGTGGTGGTTCTGGCCCAAGAGGTCAGCCCCGGTGTCTGCGGTGCCAAGACAAGAAATGCAACAGTACCCAGGCTAGGAGGAGAGATGGGCGGGGGAGGTGGGAGGGTAAATGAGTCTGGGGGAGTCAAGGCACCCAGATGGACTTACCCAGGAGAGAGGCTGGTGGATTGTGCAGCCCAGGGAAACAGAGGGTGGCGAGGGTAGGACCAGACCCAGAGGGCTCTTGGGGATGAGAAGAAAGTGGGTTGATCTGGTTGCAAAGGATCAGGAAGCAGTGGTGGCTCCAGGCCAAGAGGTCAGCCCTGGTGTCTGGGGTGCCAAGACAAGAAATGGGAGAGTATCCAGGCTAGGAGGAGAGATGGGTCAGGGAGGTGGGAGGGTGATTGAAGCTCGGGGAATCAAGGCACTGTGGGAGCCAATGGACTTACCCAGGAGAGAGGCTGGCAGGTTGTGCATCCCAGGGAAGCAGAGGGAGGTGAGGCTTATTTATTTTTTTTTATTTTATGCATATGTGTGTATTGTCTACATGTAGGTAGGTTCACCCATGTCGTACAATGCCCACGGAGGTCAGAAGAAGGTGTGGATCCCCTGGAACTGGAGTTATGGATGGTTGTTAGCCACCGTGTGTATGCTGGGAACTGATCCCAGGTCCTCTGTAAGATCAGCTGGTGCTCTTACCTGATAAGCCATCTCTGCAACCCCAAGATATTTAAATATTAATGGTGTATTCAAGTCCAGAATAAAGAATGGCCTTAAAATTAAATGATATTTTCTCAAGCCCTATTGTTGAAGACATTGTATGACATGAGCTTGGGAGAGGGAGATATCAAGCTTGGACTAAGCTGGAAACTCCCTGCCACTGGATGGGTGGCTTTCATTGTGCTGAAAGGTGATATGCAGATGGCTGGGGAAGAATTGCCCTCTATAATTCTGCTCAATGATGGGCCTTGTGTGGCACTATCAACATGCCAAACAAGATGTTCCTATTGATGCAATAGTGGCACATCCAGTGTATGTACAACCAACAAGTATTCGATTGGCTATAGTGCCCACTCCTGGGGTAGAGCACACATCTGGTACTGTAGACCAGGCCAATCCCCTGTGGCAGGGGAGAATATAGACCCCAGTGGGAAGCCACTGCAATTGTTCTGTTAGATGAATGTGATGCACCTGCTAAAGTACCGTTCAAGCATGGGTTAAGTTATTATAGCAGCCACTGTTTAGATGGTCTTGTTCTTGCTGTTTGTGTTTTTTATAGTAAATGGAATCCCACTGAAATAGGCCAACAGCCCATGGAAAAAGATGATGCAGAGACCTGAAAGTTCAGTCCTTTCCACAGTGGGAGGAAGATCATCCCACACCTACTACCCCCTCCTAGGCTCAGGGACTTTATTGGAAGAGGTTGCCAGAAAGAATGTAAGAGCCGGAGGAAGGGGTGGAGTGTTACCTGGAAGTGTCCTCTGACCACTATGCCAGCAAGCTATGCCAGCTCCTTCCCACACTCATAAAGGAGTCGAGGAGTCAGTAACCCATCCCACCCAATCTGTCGACCTTAGCTGCATGTGGGGGAGGGGCTAAGCATATATAAGCTGAGAATGCCATGAGGCACCTCTCTCGCCATTTTGTGCAGCTGTTGGGAAGTCACAGGATCTATATTTGAGTGTGGACTTTCCAGTACAGCAGTAATTGGTGGGGAGACCCACTTTTCTGTAAATAAACTCCCACCCTATGCTCTGTTAGCAAGCCCAATAAACTAGTTAGGATTAAAAAAAAAAAAAAGAACAGAGCTAATGGAAACCATTATTCCACCAAAGTTGACCCCATGTTGGAAAATCCTTTGGTTTTTTATTGATCTTTTTTTTGTTGGTCTTTTTGAGACAGGGTCTCCCTGTGGCTCCAGCTGGTCTGGGCCTTGTTATGTGGACCAGGTTGGCCTTGAACTCATGGAGATCTGCCTGGCTCTGCCTCTCAAGGGCTGGGATTGAAGATGTGCGCCACCATTCCTGGCTTTGGTCTTTGATTTCTTATCCCTACTTTTCCACCCTTAAACTTCATTTTATATATGTTTTTTATGTAACTTGTGCAACTGTCAGGAAGTCACTGGATCTGTATTTGAGTGTGGATTTTCAGCACAGCCGTAAATGGGTGGGGGGGCTGCCCATTCCTCTGTAAATAAACCCCAACCCCATGGCCTGTTAGCAAGCCCAATAAACTCATTAGGATTTTCCAAAAATAAAAAAAGAACAGAGCTAATGGAAACCTTCATTATTCCACCAAAGTTGACCCCATATTGGCAAATCCTTTGGTCTTTGATATTTTGGGGTCTTTTTGGTCCAGGGACTATCTGTGACAACAGCTGGCCTGGAGCTTGCTGAGTGGACCGGGATGGCCTCAAGCTCACAGGGATCTGCTGGGCTTTGCCTCCCAAGTGCTGGGATTAAGGATAAATGTCAGCATGCCCAGCTTTAGTCTGATTTCTTATACCTACTTTTCCACCCTTAAACTTCATTGTATATATATTTTTTAAGCCTGCTTCGAGTTATTTCTGGAAAAATGTGTTAAAATTGTCTCTCTTTGGAATAATAAAAATATTCTAAAATAAAAAAATTAAATATTTTCTAACACTTACTGAACATACCCTATGCAAGGAGCTGTTCTAAGTCATTTGCATGTATAATCTTGTGAAGTAGGTATTGTTCCCATTGTACAGATGAGGATATCATGGTACAAAGAGGTAATATGTTCAGAGTTACATAGAGATGTTAAGAGTTTAGATGTGCTTCTACAGAGTTCATGGCTTAAAAAACTATGTAACAAGCTTCAATGTTTTACAGACATTTAGTTTAACTAAAAATATGGTTACTGCTTTGGTCTGTTCAGGCTGCTATAACAAACTGTAATAGGTTGGGTGGTTAATAGATAGAAATTTATTTCTCACAGATCTGGAAGCTGAGAGGTCTAGGACCAATACACCAGTAGGTTTGGTGTCTGGTGAGGGCCATTTCCTGGTGCATGATCTTCTTGTATCCTCACACGGTGAAAGGGGTGAGGAGTCTCTTTCAAGCCTGTTTGATAAGGGGGCTCTAATGCCATTTGTGAGGGCTCTGTACCCATCAAATAACTGTATCCCAAAAGTTTAACCTCCTAATACCTTTACTCAGGTGCTAGGAATTCAATATACAGGAGTTCACAAACATTCAGACCACAGTAGTTGCATAAATCAGGATCTCTTCTGAAGAAGAGGCAATAGGAGGGTGGTTAGTGTGGGAGGTAAGATTGGGCTTGAATTTCAGTTTCAGAAGGAGACTCAAACTTAGACTTTAATGTTATCACCACATTTTGTTATATGTCCAGATATTGAGAGACACCATTCAATAAAGACGAAGTCTTTTATGAAACTTTTTCTTGTGTACAATCACCACCCAAAGTATACTCTGAAGTGATTTTTTTAAAAGTTAATTATTTATTTAAGTTTTTATGTGTGTCAGTGTTTTGTCTGTATGCACACAATGCTAATGAAGGCCAGAAGAGGGTGTTGGAGTCCCTGGAACTGGAGTTATGAATGGTTGTTAGCTGCCATGTGGGTACTGGGAACAAAACTCTCTGCAAGAGCAGCAAGGGCTCTTAACCACCGAGCAATCTCTCCAGCCCCATGAAATGATGCTTTTCAAAGTAAAAATTTTAATTATCAAGTGAAAAACATCTTGCTGGCACTGAAATTGTATTGTGAGGTAGTGAGTACTTACTCCTGCAGCTCATGTTTCCATAGAGAAAGGGACCACTCCCTCACTTCCCTAGGAAGAAACCATGTGTCAGGACTCCTCCCATCTCCTGGCCTCCCTCTCTCCTGCTCCAGGGAGATGGGGCAACTTCCTTGGTAGAGTGGCATGGCTCAGTGATTTCTGGATTTATCTTTCAGCCTCAGCCTGTCCTCTGCTGAAGTAGCCCTGTCTGCCAGGAAAGACAAATTCAATTTGGGGAGGGGCAGCAGTAAGTTCTGTTGGCTATGTATCTAAAGATACATAATCCTGTTAGTTTTATTAGTTATAAAGTTAACATTTTTGATATTTGATTTTCTGTCTCCTGTCTCTTTTTTTTTCTCCAGATTTTGCTGCAAAGTTTAGAATGCAAGAAGTGAGGAGATGTTATTTATTTAGTTTCTAAATTCCAAAGCTATATGCTATCTTACATTTGTGAGATGGAGTTTGGAAAGAACCTTAAGAGGTCATCTGGAACCTTATTGGAGTTTAAAACCTTTTCACAGTAATTACTTTTAGTATTTTTCTTAGCACTTACTTTTTTAAATTAAAAATTAATTTTACGTGTATTAGTGTTTTGCCTGCATGTATAAGTATACCACATGCATGCAATACCTGTAGAGGCCAAAAGAGGCCACTGAGTTTTTTGGTACTGGAATTATGGACAGTTGTTAGCTGCCATGTGGATGCTGGGAATTGAACTAGGATTCTCTGTAAGAGAAGCCAGTGCTCTTAACTGCTGAACCATCTCTCCAGCCTATTAGCACTGACTTTTGCTAGGCATGGACTTCAAGCCTTTTGCACGAATGATCTCATTTAAGTTTTACAGCAGTCCTACTAGATAGGTCCTATTGATACTACCACTTACTAATTAGAAACTTGAAGCTTGGAGAGGTCAAGTAATATGGCCAGAGCTGTAGAATGATTTACCACAGGGTGAACAAGATAGATCCAATCCCATTCTTGGATGGAGAGAAAAGACATGAAACAACCAAATAAATTATTGATGAAAGCTGTAAAGAGTGTTCTGATAGGTACAAAGAAAATGCATAATCTCTAGCTTTGAGGGTCACAGAAAAAAGCCTTCTATCACAAAGCAGCATCCCATCCTGGACTTCCACAATCCTCAGGAATTGGCAAGGCTAAAAGGTGGGTGGGAGGACTGAGTTGAAAGTAAGGATGGGTGAATACATCAAGCAGGATTCCAGGAAGAGAGACAAGCTGCTGGGAGAGTTGGAGTGAGAAGGGGCTGGTGGTCCCAGGAACTAAAAGTCAGCAGGCAGCCTATAATGCAGTGGAGGGCAGGGTGGTATAGCACTAGCTGAGGCTGGGAAACCAGGCTGGGCCATAAAGAGGCATTGTGGGCTCTGCAAGGGATTTTGGACCTTATCTTAAGAGTATTGCGATGTCACTAAAAGGTTTAATAAAGGAGTAACAATTGTGCCCATTTGGCCCTATAATCTACCCCCTCTCTGGGCTTTGCTTTCTGAATACATTAGAGAAAATGCCTATTAAGATGCTAATCTCTCCTTAACACCTTGTAGCTTTTAATGAACTACTAATATCCCCTTTAATAAGTGACAGGGCATATGAAGACTGTTAATAATTCTCAGCTTTGGCTGCATCTTAGAATCAACTGAAAAACTGAAACACCAATACAGTGCCATATTCAAGGCCAATTAAATTAAGAGTTTTCAGGAGTGGGAGCCAAGCACTCATATCTTTTAGACACAGTGGCCTCTGAAATTCAATTTAACAAACGTTTATTGAATTCCACCGATCCTAATTCTAGGCACTGTGTTAGAGGCTGCACATAAAAGATAAGTATAAGCAGCTGTTAGCAGCTATTAAGTATTCAGAAGTTGACTGCTGCAGCTGCTGTGACAGGGAGGCGAGGCACTGGCAGCTCCAGGAATCAGCAGGTGATGAAAAAAACCCTTGAAGTGAAAATCAATGAAAAGAACGTCATGTGTTTGCATATCTGCAGGGCTCATCTGGTCTGTTCACTATATTATGTCTTGCATGGGAAGCCCTGAACTCAGAAAACTCAAGTCGAGAATTGTGGATCCTCATGTGTGAGGATTTAGAGAGGCCGAAGCTGTCTGCTGCTTGCTCCTCTGAGAGTCAGTCAGAGGAAGAAGAGCCCACATCTGTGTATTCAAGTGATTCTTTTTTTAAATTAAAAAAATTACCTTTGCGTGTGTAGTATGTGTGTGTGTGTGTGTGTGTGTGTGTGTGTGCATGTGCACATGATGTGTGTGAATGTGGTTGTGCATGTGCCATGCTATTCATGTGGAGGTCAGAGGACAACCTCAGGTTGTCAGTCCTCACCTTCTACCTTGTATGGACAGGGTCTCTTTTTCGATGCTGGGTCTGCCAGGCTAGCTGACCCCGTTACAGTCCAGGTATTCTCTTGTCTCTGCCTCCTGTCTCACCACAGAAGTGCTGGGATTATGGATATGTGTTACCACTTCCTGCTTTAGGTGGGGATTCAAACCCAGGTCCTCATACTTACACAACAATTGCTTTATCTACTGAGCCATCTCCTCATCCCTTCAAATGATTCTTCAACCCATGTTGATACCAGCTGATATTCTGGGCAGTGGGACTACAGTGAATAGTCACATTTCCTGAACTCAAGTTACTCATGAAAGACAAGGGATCTAATGTCTTTCAATTTACTGAATCAGTACAAAATGACTTCTTAGTATTTTAAAAAGCTGATCTGGGGTGGAGGTATAACTCAGTGGTGGAGCTATGCCTAGAAGGCTTGAGGCCCAGTGTTCCAGTCTAGCATCAGGGCAAGGGGATAGGTTGATTTGTGGATAAAAAGTAAATATTCAAATTGTTTTGGGAGAAAATCCATGATAGATTAAGGGAAAACTGTATCCCTTGAAACATGAGACCACAGCCCTTCGAGTTTCACTATTTAAGCTATTGATTTTGAAGTATATTTTCATTGAACAGTAATGATTTATTTTCACTTGTTTTATGTATTTTCTAGCATTTTATCAGACACAAAAGACATTTCTTTCCTGAGAAGAGTTTTTTTTTTTTTTTCCAAACACTAAAGATAGCTTGTTTTATTTTCCAAAGTTTTACTTAATGGACTTGGCAACATGTTTTCCCTTAATTTTTACCATAAAATAAAAATTTCAAAGTTTAAAATTAGGTATGTTATAATATGTCACAAATTAAATATGAAAGGGAGAGCTTAATCATATTTTTAGAAAAATCTTTCATAATTTTACAAATGTGATATTTATAATATTTTAATATATAGACAACATGGCATCATACTTAAATATACAAAACAGTTTTAAATTGTTATACTGTGTTATAAAACATTGTGAAATGCAACCTAGTGAAAAAAATCCACAAAACTGGTAATATTTTGGGAAAAATAACAACTAGTTTATGAATAGTCATGCAATATCTAATAAACATTTACAAAATATACTGTACATGTCAAATTTAAAGGCATATGACTGATTTACATAGATCAGGCTGGAATCTAATTACAATTTTATAACTCATAGGCTAAAACAAGTAGTTTTATGATAATGTGTCAAACAAGAGTACAAACTGTAAAAACATATAGATACTTTAATTCTCAAGATTACTAGAAAATGTCAGAGACAACAAATCCAGCATTTCCTATCTTATGAATATATTTAAAAAACACCAAAGGAACAAAATAAAAACACCATTATATTATAAATTAACCTTTAAAATTTAGTCTCATGTAGAGCCCTTGAAGTTTTTCTTGGATTTCTTTTTTTTTTTTTTCTTTTTGGTCTTTTTGAGACAGGTCTCCCTGTAGTCCCAGCTGGCCTGGAACTCACTATGTAGACCAGGCTGGCCTTGAACTCACAAATCACAAAGATCCACCTGCCTCTGCCTCTGAGTGCTGGGACTAAAGGTGTGTGCCACCCTGCCCAGCTCTTGGATATTTTTATTTTCCTCTGATTTAGTGGCGACAATAGGGAAATTAGGTAGGTTAGAAGAAATACCAAAAAAGTACAATTACAGGAAAACAAAAATAGAGAAAATAGGGTTGGAGGCAGGACAACATGCTTGAAACCTTTTAAGGAAAGGTCAGGAAATAATAAGCTAAAGTATATTACACTATTGTCCCATGGTAATTTTTCTGGACATACTGCAAGATATATTAATTAAAAAAAAATCTTTTGAGACTGGGTCTCCCCATAGCCCCAGCCAGCCTAGAACTCACTATGCAGGCCTGGATCTCACAGAGACTTCCCCCCTGCCTCTACTTTCAAGAGTGGGCCTGAAAGGCATGTGCCACCACTCCTGGCCTCAAAATACATTAATTTTTAAGAACATTATTAGAGTATGGTAAACCGGAGATGCAAATCAAATTTCTTTTTAATTCTGTTAACCTCAATGGAGTATGTGCTTTCTTTGTGCTTCTGTGAAAGTACTTTTCCTCCATGCCATACTGTGTCATGCTAGATTTAGTAGTCATTAGTGGTAGAGGTGAGAGATGGGGATGGAAAAAAAACATAAAGAAAATTTGGGTGCTTCAACTCCATTCACTAAAAACTCAGATGGGATGCCTGCTATGACCTGCAATGTGTGGCTACAGAGCAGGTGGTCGGGTGTTCGGTGGCTCTTCTGCTGCTGGCACAGGACACAGCACTATTAAGCCTGAAATAGGGTGAGGTCTATGACATACAGACTAAGCACAGTCAGCCTGGAGGTCTATGACATACAGACTAAACACAGTCAGCCTCTGCAGCTCTCTGGGCACAGTAAATGGCAGCCTCGGCATACCAATGCAAGCCGGTCTTCTGCCCTTTAGTTTATCATCTTCCCGTGTGTATTGCTGAGTCCTGACAGGGAGCTGGAGGAATTAATATAATGTAGGCTTAATAGTGCTGTGTCCTGTGCCAGCAGCAGAAAAGAACTTTGAAAATATTTTATTTATTATTTTTATTTTATGTGTACGAGTGTTATGTCTGCATGTATGTAAGTGCACCCATGTCGTGCAATGCCTGTGAAGCTCAGATCCCCTGGAACTAGAGTTGCAGATGGTTGTTAGCCACTATGTGGGTACTGGGAATTGAACCTGGGTCCTTTGCAAGAGAAGCCAGTGCTCTTAACTACTGAACCATTTCTCTAGCCCCAATGAAAAGAGTTTTTTAAACAAGATATTTTAATATGAACCAAGCTAAGTGTTGAGGCCAGTAAAGTTTTGCAAGATATAAAAGACTATATAATAATGTTTCATTTTGAAAGCTCTTGGTGTAGCTTATGTTTGTGATGCTTCTGGGAGTTTGAAATTTTAAGACTTCAACTAGTCTGTGAAGTAGTCATCCTTGATTGACAAATTCCCATGTTTCCATTTAAGTGCTTAAGTACTTTGGCTCTACAAGATAAAAATGAGAGAAAAAAGAGATTCTAGCTTAGAGGCTCTTACATGGGAGTTTTCCCTCCTTAAGGAAGAGAAGTCTGTAAAACCATCCAGTGTGATATGGAGAAGTTGTTAGAAATGCACTTGCCAAGCCTCTGGTAGGGTAGTCTGCAATGCAGGGCACATGAAACTGGCATGCATCAATACTTCCAACAAGCACTCCTGAGGAGTCTGAGGCTTATTCTGCTTCAGATTAGTTACCAAATATATTATATATTATTATATAGCACATTTTGTGTTGCCATAATGAAATACCTTGGAGTCTGGCAATGAAGAGGTTTGCTTAGCTCAGAGTTCTGGAGGGCTAAGGGCCTGTATCTGGTGAAGATGTTGTTTGACAGACTCCTAACACAGCACAGAGCATCATATAGCAAGAGACAGTGTGTGTGTGTGTGTGTGTGTGTGTGTGTGTGTGTGTGTGTGTCTTGTGTTTTCTGGTCTTTCTACTTCTGATGAAACCATGGTGGTGGAGGTGGTAATGGGGCTCTCCCTGATGACCCCATCCTAGTTATTTCACAAAGGCTCCCACTTCTAAACGCCACAGTTGGATTGAAGTTTCCAACCTCTTTATAATGGAGTTTAAATTTTAACATACACACGCTTGGATGATACACTGAGTATATATCTAATCCACAGCAAATTCCAGTCTATCCAGTTTTTGGATGAGAAAATTAAGATCCAAAGATTTGAACAGAACACTTCAAAGCTTCATGGAGAGTTAACAACAAAACTTAATATTGTGCTTTCTATGATGCCATGTAGATTTTCATATTTCTGTCAATATTACTATAGTCTCAATTCCATTGACTCAACCTTTGCTCTATGAATAATTAAAGCATACTTTTGCTTTTGATGTTGGATAAGAGAGAAGCTTCACTCAGAACAAATGAATACCCCTAATCACTAGCAGCAGTTAGGAGATATGATTGTAAGGACGCAAACAACAGTTTAAATAAAAGAGAGGAATGCATTGGTATGGTATCCTAAGGTTTGCAATTAAAAGCAAACTAAACAATCATAATGTAGTCTTTTTGTTTTACTCTGACTTGTAGAATGAAATTTAACATGTGAATAAAAACCATAATATTATTCATGTAGACCACATTCAAAATTTTCATTATAATATAATAATATGGCACAGGTATTTTTTTCTCCATCTACTGCTATAAATTCAGGGTGCTTTTCTTTATCTTAATTGTAAGTATGATCAAAAGCCTGTAAGTAAACTAAATACATATAAAATACAAAGTTGTGTCACAGTTTGAATTTCACACGTATTCTTATATCTACTATGAAATACTCAAGGGATCAATGCACATCTCTGTATATTCTAATGGTAAATATGAGCACAAGTCCCAGTGAAATTACAAACATGTTTGTTCCATCTGTGCTGATTTCTAAGGTGAGTAACCTTTGTTTTTCCCTCCCCTGCTTTTTCTAAAATTGCAATTATTCAATTACCTTGGTCAATGAATAAACTGAAAAGGGTTAGTTTGGGTTGCAGAGGTAGAAAGGAGAGAGAGAGAGA
>NW_008343385.1:8570953-8577978 GCF_000622305.1 Nannospalax galili | reverse complement strand
GAGAGAGAGGAGATAGAGGAGGAAGTAGAGAGACAGCAGGAGGAGGAGGAGGAGCAGCAGCAGCAGGAGGAGGAAGAAGAAGAGGAGGAGGAGCAGGAGGAGGAGGAGGAGGAACAGGAGGAAGAGCAGGAGGAGGAGGAACAGGAGGAGCAGAAGGAGGAGGAGCAGGACCAGTAGCAGCAGCAGCGAGGTTAGAAGGGAGATCTGCTGGCCTCTTGGGAGTACCCAGTCATGCATCTATCACTTTCAGGTTCCCGTTCTATCAGCACCCCTACTTTCTTCTGTCTTACACAACTATCTCACTCTTAATTCTTAGAGAGACAATGCCACACCACTGATTCTAAATGAATTATTAATAGTCCTCTGAAAAGTATTAAGCACCAAGTAATAAAGGGCTAAATTTCCAGAAGCAGAAAATCTCGAAGGGGAAAAAAATCCATACCACAAAACGCTCTATGATTCCTTCCTGAAAACATCACCCATCTGACTGAAGAACTTCACAGCCTCAGAGTGCCACATGCTGATTTCTACTATGTGTCCTCAATGCATCACAGCCAGTTCATTTAGGTCTCTGCATCTCCCACAGGCCCTAATATGGTACCTCATGTGACATAGATATCACAGTGTCAAAAGCCCACACTTCTAAGGTTAACCTGGAAGACGGGGCATAAAATAGTACATAAGGCCTGAAAATACCAGCGTGCCACCATTTTTTTTTTTTTTTTTTTTTTTTTTTTGTCTTTTTGAGATTGGGTCTCCCTGTAAGCTACAGCTGGCCTGGAACTTGCTTTGTAGACCAGGATGGCCTCAATCTCACAGAAATCTGTCTGCCTCTGCCTCTGCCTCCCAAGTGGTGGGATTAAAGGTGTGTACCACTACACCTGTCTGAAAATACCAGTTTGATTAAAGTGCTCTTCTTGTAGCATGAAGCAAACAGACGCTTCAAGAGGAAACAAGTTTCTTGTACTTGGCATGTCATGTCATGAGATACACCTAATGATTTAGGAAGCGTGTAAGAGCAGCTCCTAGGGCTGGAGAGGTGGCTCAATGGTTAAGAGCATTGACTGTTATTGCAGAAGACCAGGGTTCGAATCCCAGCACCCACATGGCAGCTAACAACTGTCCGTAACTCCAGTTCCAGGGGATCTGATCCCTCTTCTGTCCTTCTTGGGCACTGTACAATACACATGCAGGCATAACACTCACATACATAAAATAAAAATAAATTTAAAAAATTTAAAAATAGCTCCCTCTAGGAAAGCTAAAAACAGGGAATGTGAAGACTACCATGAAAATATTTACTGAGGTTCTTTTCACCTGCAGTCTCCTATATAATCACATTCTGATCTGAAAGCCTTATCAGAGATAACATAACCTGATTTTAAGAATCAGCTCCTCAGTCTTCTCTACCTCCTCCGTTCTGGGCCCAACTGCACAACCATGTATTGTGGGGACTAGTTAGAAATGTAAAACTTCCGATCCTCTCCCCAAGACCTAGCTGAATCAGGTTGGAACTTTAGCAATCTGCTTTAATAAGCCCTCCACGAGACTGCTGCAGGCAAGTTTGAGAACCACAGCTCACCGTTGACCTGATCTCCAACCTCTCCACTGTATACAAGTGGCTCAGATCACCTGGGAATGTACCCTTGGCTCTCAGACAGTGGAGAAAATGAATTTTGTGGGGAGGTAATGAAACTTACTTTCTTTCTTCCTTATTAAAACAGAAATGCCCCAAAGGTCTCCACTAAACATTATCCCCTTTATCAGTATAATTCTTAATAGGGATTTGCCAGTTCCGCTTAGAGCTAGAATAATGCTTGGCTGGACACAGTAACTTGATCCAGGATGTACTGGGCTGAGAGAGCCTGAGTTGATACTTATCTTCCATCATGGCACAAAGAAAGCATTTAGTAAGATAATCGACCGTGTATTAGGGATTTCAAGAAGCATGTTTAATTTATGTAAAAGAAAATATCAGCTGCAAGAGACCTTTGGACCTGTGATATTTCTGACCTCATTTTACAGAAGCTTCACAACAGCTAATGATGTAATAATCACACCACAAATCCAGTTGTTACATTTGCAAAGGGGGACTTGTTCTAGGGATTCTAACACTGTCAACAATTTCATCACTCAATATTTACATTTTTACATTTTCCTCACATGAAACGGATGGCAAATATAAATTCTGGGTAGACCAAAGATCAGATGACATCCTGCCATCTGGAATCAGTGTGAAGGTTCACAGTCATCTTAATATTCATGTAAGTTTCCATTGAAAACCTAATTATACTTATCTACTGTTTTGCCAAAAGATCCCAGAAAGTCTCTAAAATCTATTGTGTTATTTAGAATTATTTTGGGTGCAAAACCAGGAACTTACAAAGCTAACTTTTACTATTTTTATTTTATGTGTATGTGTGTATTGCCTGCATGTATGTAAGTGCATCTGTGTCCTGCAGCGCCTGTGGAGGTCAGGAGAGGGTGTCAGATCCCCTGGAACTGGAGTTATGGACAGTTGTTAGTTGCCATGTTGGTGCTGGGAATCAAACCTGGGTCCTCTGCAAGAGCAACCAGTGCTCTTAACTGCTGAACCATCTCTCCAGCCCCCTGAAGCTAATATAAACAAAAAGAGGGCATTGATTACAGTGGGATCAAGGAAAGAGATGGATGAGCAGGTCTCATCAATAGGATCTGGGATGTGGAACAAGGAAGTCATTTCTGAATTTCTTCTTTAAGACTGAAGTAGGGATCTCAAAGAGCGGAAATTCCTCCATGAAATCCACACTGCTGGTGAGGATGGCCTAAAGTCTGGGCAGGAAGAGAAACCGTGGAGGAACTGCAGGAGACAGAACTGCCAGAGGAGGGACCAATTTCCAGGAAAAGGTTAATCTCACAGCTCTGGTAACTTAACTCACAGCCAAATCTATATATGCATATTTTGTGGTTTTAGTTTCACACCTCTCCCCCTTTAAAAAGAAATTGTAACATTGCTACAGGCAAGGTAGAGAGAAACTGTTTCATGTGTTCAGTTCTGGGCAACATAACTCACCTCCTACCAATGCCTCTTTGGTAAAGTGGCCAGCGAGGACCTCAGATTCCTCTCATATCCTGATCTGCCTCTCTCTCCTACTTGACTGTATTCTTCTTCTGGAGAACAACCTATTTTTCTATTTCACAGGAAACATGGTGTTAAAAAAAAAGCCACAGTTGTTAGTTTTATATATTGCGACCAGAAATATCCACCGAAGCATTTAATAGTCTTCTTTTTTAGTTTAAAAAGAAAAAAAAAGAAAAAAAGAAAAGCTTTGTGCCAGGAATGGTGGTGCATGCCTTTAATCTCAGCACTTGGGAGGCAGAGGCAGGCAGATCTCTGTGAGCTTGAGGCCAGCCTGGTCTACATAGTAAGTTCCAGGACAGCTGGGGATACAAGGAGACCCTGTATCAAAAAGACAAAAAAAAAAAATCTATATCTATATCTATATCTGTATCTGTATCTATCATCTATCATCTATCTATAATCTATATCTATCTATCCATCCATCTATCATCTATCTATCTATCATCTATCTATCTATCTATCTATCTATCTATCTATCTATCTATCATCTATCTATCATCTATCTATCTTTGCTTTTCTGAGATTAAAAACCCACAAATTTAAGAATCACAACATTCACTCTTTGGGGAAATTCATTTTGTTTTGTTTGAAACAGGGTCTCCTTGTATCCCCAGCTGGCCTTGGACTTGCTATGTAGAGCAGGCTGGCCTCCATCTCACAGAGATCTGCCTGCCTCTGCCTTTCAAGTGCTGGATTGAACCACCATGCCTGGCTCTATTTTTAATTTTTTGAGGAAATTTAAACTGATTTTCATAATGGCTGTACTAATTTGCACTCCTACCAGCAGTGAATAAGGGTTCCTCTCTTTCCACATTCTCTCTAACATTTCTTTTTTTTTTCTAATGTGTGTTAGTGTATTGCCTTCATGTGTATAAGTGCACCTGTGTTATACGATTCCCATGAAGGTCAGAAGAATATGTCAGATCCCCTGGAACTAGAGTTACAGACAGTTGTTAGCCACCATGTGGGTGCTGGGAATGGTCCTCTGCAAGAGCAGTTAGTGCTCTTAACCACTGAGCCATCTCTCTAGCCTTTCTTTAACATTTCTTGATGATACCATTCTGACTGGGGTAAGGTGGTATCTCAACATAGTTTTAATTTGCATTTTCCTGAGGACTAGGGATGTTGAACACTTTAAGGAAAAGTTATTGATCTTTTGTATTTCTTTTTCTCTGAAAACTGTGGTTCAATTTGTTAGTCCATTTGTTGATTGGCAATTTTATTTCCTTGGTATTTAATTTCTTCAGTTCTTTGTAAATTCTGGATATTAGCCCTTTGTTTGATGAATATCTGGTAAAGATTTTTCCTAGTCTGTGGGCTGTCTGTGTGTTCTGCTGATAGTTTCTTTTGCAGAAATTTTTAAATTTCCTTTAGTTCCATCTGTTGATACTTGGGGCTAGATCCTGTGCTACTGATATTCTGTTCAGAAAGTTCTTGTCTACCCCAATATACTGAAGAGTAGTCCTATATTTTCATCTACATGTTTTAGGGTTTCAGGATTTAAATTAAGGTCTTTGACAAAAATGACATATACATAATCTTAAAATTTCTAAGGTCATAGTTTAGTCAACTAGTTTAAGGAACAAAATATATGGTCAAGGTTTATCTGAGAATGTTTGTTTTTTGCCCAAGCTTTGTCTACATAGCACATGTATCCTACATAGCAGGATAGTACCAGACTATACTTCTTGGATGTTTAACAGCCATACTTTGAGGCCTATATTAATCTGGTCAGAGGGGCTTAAATGACAGTCTTTGCTCCTTGCCCTCCAAGGTTGACTAAGTTCCAGGGGACTATGAAGCATCTCTCAAAATGTCCTATAACTGTGGTGAATCACCTGTCCTCTTGTTCATGGAGGACATGGAGACCCCACCAGATGGGCTTGAACCAGTGTCCAGTCTATGAAGAGGACATCAACACAGAGGAACATTCCCTCCATGCTTCCAAGGGAAGCCAGCCACGGTCAAGTAGGACCTTTGAGTGATCTTCACATAGACAGAATAGGTAAAAGAAAGGAGCCAGGGGCTCCTCCTAAACCCATGTGACCCCTGAGGAACAGATCCTTAAATGACCTCAAGAGTAAAAATAAATTGGTTTTTTGGGGCCAACTGTATGGTCTTAAACACCCAAAAGGAAAGTATAACCAAAGATTAAAGTGATCAATATATTTCTTTAAGAGTTCCAAGGGATTACACTTCTCAGACATTAGACTTAAGTCCATATAAAATGTTATTTAGACAATTATTTCTCATTGATGATTTTGTTTCTAATCAGAAAGTGCTACTAAGATGTAAAACTTCAAATCTTGGTCTGCAATATTGTAGTACCCACCGGTAGCTAAGGGAGACAGCCAACTATTGTTCTAAAATGATGGCTAAATTTGTTTGCTCCCCGTATCTAGAAGACTTTGAGAGGAAACTGACATTGATTCTAGACATTCTGACAGCTATCGAAGTGCCTGAAAACAAATCCTGAGTCTGTCACTTTTGAGTCCAGCCTTGAAAGACAAAAGAAAAAAGAGGAGGAACCCAGTGGATGGATGCTTTTGGAAGCTCTGGTCAAGAAATTTCAATATGAACGTTTGAAATTTTGCCATGTTCTGTCTTTTTTCTGGTTCCCTGTCTAGAACCTGTAATGCTAACTACTCTTGCCTTTACTTCTCCTTCACATCCTCTGTTCACCAGTCAAGGAATTTCTTTTCTCCTTACAGTTAAGAGTTATGCAATTTGGGAATCTTTTAGATACACCCACTGAAGGGGTATCCCAGTTGCCTCACCCTGTGTCCCTCCCTGTTCAGCATGGAAGAAGCCAGAGTGGTCTGAGTCCCAATTCCCTATTGGGAATTTAGGTAACCTCTTCAGAGGATGGTGTGATAAGAATAGGAGGCAGCAATTGGCTAGGCAGTTAGGGCAAAAAGACCCCAAAGGAAAGTGGCCAGTTTCTTGGCTAAAAATCAAAATATCTTTGGGCCTCTTAGCAACATACACTGTTCCAAAGGCCAAAAATGTCAAAACTATTTGGGAACTCCTATCTAATCCCTAGAAGATTTTAGGGTTACCTCTTCAGAGGGGGGAATGTTAGAGTAGCAAAAAACTGCATTTTTTTTTTTTAAAAAGAAAGCACAAGAAGGTGTTCAGGAAAAAGTGATGGGAAGATATGGGAGGAGTTGGAGGGGAGGGAGTGGGTGTGGATTTGATCAAAACACCTTGTATGCATGTATGAAATTCTCAATAAATTTTTTAAGTTAAAAAACTTAAATTAAGGTCTTTGATTCATTTTGAATTGACTTTTGTACAAGGTGAAGATTGTGAATCTAAGTTTTTTCTGCAGATGGAAATCCAATTTTGCCAACACCATTTATTGAATAGGTTATCTTTTTACCACTGTATGTTTTTGCCTCCTTTGTCAAGAATGCAATGGGCATAGGCTTGTTGGTTTATTTCCAGGTCCTTTATTCTGTTTCATTGGTCTGCCCATCTGTTTTTATGCCAAGCTGTCTCTGTCAATATAGTTCTGTAGTATAATTTGAGGTCAGATGCCTCCAGCTGTGTTCTTTCTCTGTAGGATTGCTTTGGCTATTTCTGGTCTTTTGTGGTTCCATATGAATTCTTGGATTTTTTTTCTAGATCTGTGGAATATAACATTGGAATTTTGATAAGTATTGCATTAAATATATAGATTAAGTTTTTTAGTAAAGCCCTTTTCACAATATAAATTATGCTAGTCCAGGAACATGGAAGTTCTTTCAATCATTTACACTCTTCTTTGATTTCCTTTTTCAGTGTCTTGAAGTTTTCATTGGTGAAGTCTTTATCTTTAGTTAGGTGTATCCCTGGGCACTTAATTTTTGGCACTATTTTGAATGGGGTATTTTTTCAAATTTCTTTCTCTGACATGTTTTTG